>NW_004955410.1:5064089-5087256 GCF_000276665.1 Chinchilla lanigera
ATATTCTTCATTTGCATAAAAAAGACATAAAAGTCATACACAGGCATAAGACAAACTTTCCAAACAACCTTGAGCAAAAAAAGAACACAGGCACCACATTGCCTGTCTCTAGCTAATGACTAAAACAGCATGAAACATGCATGAGAACACATAAACCAGGGGAACTGCACAGACAGAGTGCCCAGAAACACGCCTAGACAATTATAATCAACTGTTTTTGAAAAAATTCACATCATGAAGAAAGAATACCTTCTTGAATAAATCACATTGTGTAAAAACTGGATATCCACAGGCAAAAGAGTGAAATTAGAGCTACATACAAAGTCAAACACAAAGTGGGTTTAATATTTAAGTGAAAGATGTGACACTATGAAATTGCTAGAAGAATCCATGGGGAAATCTCAACGACATTGCTCTGTGCAATATTTTTAATATTGCCTAAGCACAGTCAGTAAAAACAAATGACAAAGAAAATTGCATCAAACCCAAAAGATTTCCGCACAGGTAGGTAAGCAAGTGACAGAGTGAAGAGAAAACATATACAATGGGAGAATTATCAGCAAACTATACATTTGATGGAGAAAATACACAAGACACTCAAAGAACTTAATAGTAGGAAAAGATTAAATAACCAGTTTAAAAGTAGGCAAATACCTGAACTATCATCTCTTATAAGAAGGCATGTAAATGATAAAAATGTGTATGAAAACTTTCTCTTCATCTCTAATCCTCGGGAATGTGCAAATCCACAATGAGATATCAGCTCACTCTTCTTAGAATTGCTATTACAAAAAAGATACAGAGATACCCAAGTTGGCAAGGACACAGAACAAAGGGAATCCTCTCATGCTGTTCATAGCAATATAAATTAGTCCAGTAATTATAGGAAAGACCATTGAGTTTTCTCAAAACACAAAAATTTGAACTCCCATATGATTCACTAGTGTATGTATCCAATGGAAATATATGTGTGTGTATATATATATATATATATATATATATATAGAGAGAGAGAGAGAGAGAGAGAGAGAGAGAGAGACAAATACATATATCCAATGGAAATGAAATCAGTACAATATCTGGAAGACATATTTGGACCCCTACCTTTATTGCAGCAAAATTCACAACAGCCAAAATATATAACCAACCTAAGTGTCCATCAAGAGATGAATGGATAAAGAAACTGTGATACATTAAGGAGAATGGAATCCCATTCAGCTGTGAAAGAGAAAACCGTGAAAATTTGTGGGAGTGTGGATAAAAATGGATGGAATTATGTTAAGCTCAACAAGCCAGGCCTAAAAAGTCAGACACTACGATATCTCATTTTCTGCATGGAATCTAAAAATGTTGACATTTCATGAAAGAGAATGTAGATCAGTGGCTACCAGAGACTGGAGAAGCTGGAAGGAGATGTTGAGGAATTGTTGAAAATTACAGCATTATGGAATAATAAGCTCAAGAAATGTTACTATGAAAGCATCATGGCTATAGCTAATAATGCTATACTGTGCTCCCGAAAATTTTTAAGAGAACAGGTAGTTGTGTTTATCACGAAAGCAGTAACTAGGTAAAGAACTACATGTTAATTAACTAGAATTCTTCATCTGACTATGCATACAGGTAAACTTCCAGTACCATGTGGACATGATAGCTACACACAACTGTCAGTTTAATAAAATTGAAAATTGAAAGATGGAGAAAATCATACACTTGGTACTGACACATTGCATTTATTATGCAGTTCATGTTTAAAATGAATATATTTAAATTAAAGAAGGTGCTATACTAAATGATTCACGTTTTAAATATTAGTCTTCTATAAAGGAAATATGCATTTTCTATACGTGGCTTATGAATCAGGCTCAATAGAAGCCTCATTTCATCTACTTGTTTCTCCAATTCCCACTTCCCTTACAGATATAAGAAGTTACAAAGTATATTATTAGCATGAGGTAATTGTTAATGTTTCTGGTAATTTTAAATATATAACTTATTTAAATATATTGACTTTTCTTTAATCTTGAGCTGGAATCTCTAACTGGATATTCATTAAAGCTTATAAATATGAAAGTCTATTTTTTATACTCTTAAAAAAGAGAGTAGAGGTAAATGTTTATCACCAGCATTGTAGTTATATGTGGTAATACCTTAGCTATATTCAGTCATTCCACAGTGTGTATAGACTTCAAACCACTATGTTGTACATGGTTAAAATATATAACTTTATATCAGCTTTAAAAATGAAATTTTTAAAAAGTCTATTGCTGTAAAACAAAACGTCAGATTATTCATCTATTTCAGGAGGACTATAGAGTATCTGAAAGAAAAGTTCAGCACTTACAGTGTGTTTAACTACCTCTGCCATTAATGCCTGCTGTAACCTTGAGCTAGGTCTCTCCAGGAGCCTCATGCACTCAGGGGTAAAGCTTTGGGGTGGGGCCTGGATTGTGTTAACCTAGAACTGACTAGCTGTTAGGTAGGTGGTAGGGTCAGGTCAGAAGAGGCAGGTGACAGCAAAGTGACCTAGAAAGTTCATCTCCCTTCCTACTCCTCTCTTTACTGTCTCCTCCTCCTCCTCCTCCTCCCATGCTGTCCTTGGACCTAGCCAACTACGGATTTAAATGTGAGCCAGAATAGCCCGCTTTTCCTCCAAGTCATGGGTGTTGGCCGTTGTGTCTCAGTGACTAAGACAATTCCACCGAGATGCATATTTTTCAGAGATATGTTGACTTAAAATAACTCTCAACTCCATGATCCTACAGTCCCATTATCAGTCTATCTCTCTGTGTAGCAAATGGGAGGACCCCTCAGTTTTCTTTAACAAATAACTTCCAATAAGTAAAATTAAAATCTACTCCATTTTGTTTCATGCCTGCCACTGGCATGTATTTTTTCATTTGTAGGACAAATTAGTTTTTATGGTATAAAACCAGGAAAAAGCTGAATTCCCGAAACAATTTGTGCACGATATACTTATTATATGCAGGTCGATCTCCTCTGGTGGTTCTTGTTATCACCAAAATCCTGACAGAACAGAAATGAAATTTGGTAATTAATTTCCCACTTGGGTTGACCATGCCAAGCAGGAGTTAGAGAAGAAATTACACGGGAATTTTACTCAAGTCTCATCTAAATAGCCATCAAAGTTGCTGAAATTGCAATTCTATGCGTTGATTTCATGAAATAATAAAGATTTTTGTTGTAAGAAGTAGAAAAGCAGCCCAACATTCAGATGGGCCTGGTTCTCTCAGTTGGGCCTTGTGATTTCTAGGCAGCATCTCGCATTCAGACCTAGGCATCTGTGTTCTCCAGCTGACCGTAGATACTCTCCTATACCACAACATCAGACAAGGACACTAGAAGGAGATCAGGATGTTTCAAGCGAAGTCAAGATCTCCCAATCACCATATGTGAACACAGAATACAAACACGTCCAAGCCATACATACCCTGTGTTCCCTATACAACCTGGCTGCACCTTCATTGCCAATTAGAGCTTTAGCCTCAGTCTAATCTCTCTGTATCCTAGACAAGAGTAAGACACACAGTCATCAAATTACCTTACCTTGCCTCCTGCCAACATCTGATTCACAGCAAACCCCTGCTTTCTTCAACTACCTCCCCCTACCCTGGCCAAACTGAAGAACCTAAGTCCAAATTCTTAACAGATCCTAACACCTTTGTATTGGGCCACCCTCAGTTCTCCAGGGCATACTTCTTTCTCCCTCTTTACACGCCTAAGAAATGCAACTCATCCACAGAGGTGTTACTCATGGTCTCCAGCTAAAGGATATTGGCATTATCAAGGTACCTAAAAAGCTTGACTCCAAATACCAGTGTTGGTGGGAGGCTCTGGGCATGTGCTGCAGCCCAGTCTCTCAGAATCGTCCAGAAGACTAAACAGACTTCAAATGCCATGGTGCTGAGGAGCCATGGTAGGAGATCAGAAAATAGCACTGGGCCAAGATGCTGCTGTTGGAGATCTGCATCAAGTGGGAAAGGCAGGTAGAGCACTGGGATGAGGCGCAAAACCAGGGCCCTGGCAGGTCATCTGCTGCAAGGCCAGATGCGCCCAAGAGCAGCATCGTAACTTTGTTATGGTTCATTCTCAGAAGAAGGTGGAGCTTTTGAGGATTGAATAATCAAACCCTCACCAAGGAGGACATCTCAGCCACTCCACTGAAGACTCTATCCTATTCTTACAGCTACAAAGTGAGACATAAGAAAAACATACTATAATTCAGGAGCTAGTGACCCTCACACTTAATCACTAAGAGTAAAGTAATACATGAATTTTCAATAACTTCTTTAACAGGATTCCTAAACTCTGCTTACAGGGGACTAAAACCCTAAGTAATTAGTGTTAGGGAAGTACAGACATAAGTGCTGATTTGAAAAGCTGGAGTAGATAAAAACTGAAAGAGTAATAATAATGATAATAAATACAACAATATAGCAATAAAGAGCTTCCTAGAAGCAGGTATCACGAGTAGTGAAGCACTTTTGGTGACTCTCCTGTTCCTGACCCTTCAGCATCGCTGCGCCAAGCCAAGTCTGATTGAATCAACCGTAGAAGTGCGCTGTGCACTTCCAGATGACGCTTCTCCTGCAGGCTCCTGCAGCACTTGCCAGCCCTCATTTTCCAAGAGAAGGAAGTTTTTAAAAAGGAATGGGACTCTGAGCTTGCTTCTCACTCTGGGGCATGTCCTTCCCTGATCTGCTCTTGCCCGCAACCCTTTGCCCACATGGCAAGCTCTGCCAGCCCTCGTGCCTGCAACCTGACCCCGTCCGACCTGCCCCGTCACCAGCAGGTTCACACCCAGAAGGCCAGCAAAGCCCAGCTCCCGCCTTTCTCCACCTACTTTTATTTCCAGGCTCTGAGAGGATCATGCTCCTCTGCTGCACTCTTTCTTGATGAAATCTGCAGATCACATTTGAAATTACTTTCTTCTTAGCAGTATGAATCATTAACCTGATTTTTCATTTATTTATGCTTCCATTGCCTCAGTGAAGATGGCGATCTTTTATTCATGTGCAGCCCTTATGGGAACACCACAACATAAATTCCACAAAGGTTTTTATTCTTGTCTTTTAATTAGGGCAAAATGTGAGGATCCACCAAACAAAAAACTCATGTTACTTCCCACAGAAGCTCACAGGATGAGGAGGGCAGAGTCCTGAACAGACCTTAAACTGTGAGTGACATCAACCCCAAGGTGCCGGGAGCCAGTACTGCCAGAAGGTGTTTAGGGACAATGGTGGAGGAAGCCACAGTTAGCTGAGCACAGGAAAGCACAGCTCCAGGTAAAGAGGCCAGAGTTGCAAGCGTGAGGTCAAAGGTATTTCACCCAGCAGGGACTCTTAAGAAAACATGAAATGAGAAGCCATACAGTATGGAGGGGATCTTACCGGTAAATAATAAGCTGATCTTATTAGTAAATATACACATGTTGGTATAATGAGTGAGTTTCAGAACAGGGCAAAGGACTAGGACATGGGCATGAATGACATCAGCAGATGAACTGCATTGCCTTCAGTAAACAGGCATTTGTTCTCTAGGGAGCTTATCTTGAAAATGCTGAAAGACGACACAAAGACTTTATGGAGGCGACGCCAGATAAAACACGTGTTTAGGAAACGGCCTGGCATCCTCGTGAGAACACAGTGGAAGGAAGGTCAGAGGAAGCCTGTTGAATTCATCTAGGCAGAGAGTACATTGTTCGAAGAAGCTGCTGTGGGAATGATTTCAGAACTATTTCAGAACTATTTCAGAACTAGACCAGGAGACGCTCAGGATGGTGTGACTATCTCAATCTGGTAATTAGCTACATGGGAAAGAAAAAAATCAAGAAAAAATCCCAGGTTTCAGGCTTGAGTAACAAGACAAAAAGAGATACTATTAACCAACCTGCGGGATGTGTGTGTGTGTGCGCACGCGCGGGCGCATACGCGTGTGTGTGCTGAGTGGGACCAGGTCTGGAGATGGGGTAAGATTAATCCTGTCTTGGCTGAATAATTATATCCTCCCTAAATAGCTGAAATAACCCACACCAGTTACTTAATCTCTCTGTCTGTTTACTCGTTTGTAAAAGGGGGCAGTTACTTACTTGAAAATAGATGTAAGATTAAATAATAACCCTCTGATAATACTATATGAAAGACACTTGTGTAAGTACTGTTATATATTAACTTGCTTATTTTGACCAATTACTTTCTGAAGTAGTCTTTGATTGTTCTTTTTTTACAGAGAGAGAAGCAGGGGCACACAGAGAATCACTAACTTGCCCAGATCACGGAGCTGGGGGATGGCAGATCAGAGTTTAAGATCTGCACCATCTGGCTATGAAAAGGAAGTCAACCAATAATTTACAAAGGTTCTCATTAAACACTAAGCACCTGGCATAATTGTTATCAGAAAGCTTTACAATTACTCGGTAGGGATGAAGAAAATATGCCATCTGTTCATTTATGAAAAATAATTTTCAGAGTACAGGGCGTATCCATGCATTTTACTCAACACTAGGATAGATTCAAGCACAGTAAGACACTGCCCATCTGCAGTGACTTATAATGTAATTTTGAACATAAAAAGTACGTCACAGAAAAAAAACATTGACAAGGTCACTAGACAAGTTCAAGTCAAGATGTGAGTGTCAACATCTAGATTTGATTAACAGGCTCAGACACTTATGGGTCCAAAACTGAAGTGAGTGATTGGAGCTATGATATGCAGACTTGGGTCTCTCCAGCATAGAGATTACAGGCGAAATCATAAAAGTTCAAAGGATCATTTAGGAAACAGAGATTGGGCTTCAGGGAGAATCTACAGGGAAAGAAAAGGGAAACTGAGGCATGGACTCTGATGTGCAGAGGGTATAATACCTCACTTCGCTTTACTGAGCCTTGGTGTCCTTTGTGAAAGCCAGTGGGTCTTGGCATAAGTGTTAGAAACTGGCTTTGCTTCTAACGCTTACAGTGTTTGCTGTAAAAAATGTGAATATCTGGGAAATAGTTAAGAGTTGGTTTCCATCACTAAACCTTGCAAACAAACCTGACTTCATAACTGTTACTTTGCCATGGCAAATAATTATTAAGTTCTTTTCTTTTTTAAAAAAAAAAGGCCATTCAGATTGTTTCAACTGCTTTTATTTATTCTACGGAGTTTCAGCCTCAGAAATGTTCTGCCTGTTGCTATGTACAGAAGATCCACCAGGAGAACTGGGAGACCAAGATGGCATGTGGGATACCCCGGAGGAATATCAATGGGATGGAGAAGAGAACGGCAGTAATTAGAGCAAGCTCCCTTTCTGTTTGCATCCGATATTAGGATTTGCCTTTTCTCTTGCTTAATCCTATGTTTCCTGGCTTCATATGGTGAAGTAGAATTTTTTGAACTATATTATGATAAGAGTGCAGAACCAGGGTGCAATATGCGGAACATTAAAAGACTGAACAGGAAGAATCTTTCAGAGGTCGCTCGGGTTCCAGAGGAACCAAGGGGTAGAAAAGGGGTGAATGCTCTACCTGGGCCCCCTGCCAGCCCCTACCTCCAGCCCCAAAGAGGCTGAGGAGAACATGGGACCAGCCCAGCAAAGAGAAGCTGCAGTTTCCCATAAAGTAAAAGCCAGAGGCTCACAGCCACGGCTGGAGCCACAAGCAGGGCTTTGCAGGAGGACTGTGCAAAGCCATCCTAGGAAGTCTGGAGCAGCAGAGCGACACGTTCCCCCCTATATGTTGCTCCTCCTCTTCCTCCAAATATGACTCTCAGCTGTTCAGGCCAGTTTTGGTCCACAGGGTCGACAGATCACTAAGAAGGCTGCCTGCAGGGGATCTTGGGGAAAGGGTCCCCACAGTTCAATCTGCTTCCATTATTGACAGTACTGACACATTTTGGTTTTATAATTTCATGAAAAGGTTCATTCTAGTTGAACAATATTTAGAACAATTAAAAAATATTTAGAACTATTATCTGTTAAAAGATACTGGATTGTTCTAAGTGGTGATTATTTCTAACAGGGGAGAAACAGGTGAAGACTCCCCAGAGCAGCGATGGTGAACCTTTTAGAGCTTTCAGTGATAACATACAGCCCACTGTGGCACACGGGCCACAGGTTCGCCACCACTACCCTAGCGCCTACACATGACATACAGTCAGTGCTCAGTAAATGTTTGAATAACATGCTAAGGGATACATGAATCCAAAGATAGCAACTCCTTCAGGTATTGGTGTTACAGAGCTCAGTATCTGTTTTTTGGCAGTCATGGTTATTAAACTCAGAAACTTGTGCCTGATAAGCACGCATTGTACCACTCTGCTACATCTCCAGCCCTTTTTTATTCTGAGACAAGATCTTATTAGACGGTCTCAGGCTGGTCTCGAACTTGCAAACCTTTTGCCTCAGCCTCTCAAGTAGCTACGATCACAACAATGGACACCATACCTGGTGTAAGGTTGTGTCTTAAAGAATTCTTGTTCAAAAAAAAAAAAAAACCTAGTTAATTTAGTAAAAATGTATGTCTGCTCTAAAAATATGCTATGCCTAGGGTCTATGCTATGGAACACAGTACTGAATAAACCAGTTCTTATTACTTCATTTCTATAAATCCCAGAATTAGATACAAGACATAGCCCTGATGATGGCATTTTTTCCATTTCAAATAGAGTAAAAAATGATGCTCTAGAATAGGACAGCATCAGCTCCAAATGAATTTAAATTACACTATGTTCTTCATTAAATGTCCTAAAAGTTGACATGATGACTAATACCTTTTTAATTTCTTGGCCTGGGAATACAGCTCAGAGGCACCTGCCTGGCAAGTGTGAGGTCATGAATTTGATTCCCGGCACAGAAAAAAAAAAAAAAATAAAAATTCTTAAAATATATGATGTGAAAAGTACATTTACATTTGGAAAACAATGACAAGAAACAAAGAGATCAAGCTAATAATATTTAAGATAACACTTGTGTTTATTCAAATTTAAACTGCACAGGCAGTGAAGGATGGAGGATCCTTTTCCCGAGAGCACACTCTGGAGCCCTTGCTGCATGCAGCTGAGCTGACCTCTAGGTCCCCACACAGTGTGAGCCAATTTTTGTCTTTTCCTCCTCCGCACAAGTGTTTCTGTGACAAAGGTCTCTGGGTGTGTTGCAAAACATCTTTAACTGTTTAGTAAGGCACTACATCAAGCATCCAACTAAAAGTGCTACTTATTCTCTGCATGGCTTCGTTTGTCAGCAGACACAAAATAGACCTCTCCTTGCCCTTCTCCATAAAGAAAGGATGAGAAGGTTGATTTGTGGAATCCATGGCATGCCAGTGTCCATTTGTGAAATGAAAAGGCTTAGCCAATTTGTTCTACTTCTACCCAGAGCAAACAAAACCCTGAAATTAATTATTACCAACTGATATGCTTTTTATATTCTCTGTGCTCTTACAGAGCCAGTTTCCTTTTCCTGGTGAACGATTCGTTGCTCCCAGGTAAGAGACTCTCTTAGACAGTTTTGGGATTCCAGACCCCTGCCATGAGCCCTGCATCCTCACTACAGCTCCAGCTCCTCGCCCTGGGCCAGTCCTCCCGGGGTGCACTGAAGTGGTGATTCCCTGCAGCTGTCACTCCAAACTCAATCTTGACAAAATGACCCTGACTGTCTTTTTGCACTCATTCTGGAGCGTTGCTTCTTTCATGCAGTGTTCCCACTCTGCAACCTTAAACCCGCTGCCCCTTGTTCCTCAGCACTTCCAAGCTTTTCTTTTCTGCTTTTGTGTTTCCAGACAACAATTCTTCCGTGCTCAGAAGCTTATCTTTCTTCCCAGGTGAAAATTGTTTTATTATCCTTGGGTGTCTGCTTTCTTAAATACTTAGAAGAGTTAATTACAAAATTGTCTTTGTCCTTTACAAAAGGATCAGATTCCAGATAATTAGTGTTTGTGTAGTAGATCATTTGGAAATATTTCTCCGCTCCCACTCTCCCCGCCAGGATTATAGGAATCTCATACACTGACCTGTACATCCACTTTTACTACTTAGGTCTCTACCTGAAAACAAGGCAGGTTGCCTGTTTCTCAGTCCAGATTCCACCTGATTTCTGAGTTCTCACAAAAAGCAGGCACAAGGAGTTGACACTTCTATGAGTTAGGCAGAACACTTTCTCCAGACCTGCACAGCACCGGGTAATCATCCTCCAAATAATGAAAGACAGTGGTTTTCTGGAAAGGTAAAGAAACTGATCCCCTTCACATCTCCCTTTGTTGAGTGGGTGCAGAGACAGGGAACTGATGTCTCATATAAGCAATAAATTGTTTATCTAAAAAAGTACAACCTTTAGCTTACTTTCTGGATAAGAAACTACTAAAAAATTCTTTGCAGTGACTAATACTCTCATATATTTATGCATGAAATACCCCATTAAAAAGTTCTGCTATGTAATAAAACTCCCCACCTCCTCACAGATAACATTTGCTGCCCCCAACAAATGAAATTTCCACGATCACCAATTATCAATAAGTTGTAGGTAAGGAAACATTTTTTTTCATTTCTAAGAGTTAAGTTATTAGAAGGATTGGCTATTTCTGATTATTTCCCTTTCAAATATACTTGGCAGTCATGACAACAAGCAACAAAACACTTTCAGAGAACCATAAACAAAGGTCATTCAACCTCTACTCTAATTTTCAAAATTATTTTTCTACCCTGGAAAAGAAAAAAATCTAATGGGTCATAATATTAGATTGTACTTTTCAAAAGATTAATTTTCAAATAGGCCTATGAAAAGGTAAACAGAAATTAAAATAAAATATGAAATTAATTAGGATATCACAGTTCATTCTAGAAAATAAAAAGGAATACGTCTTCAACTAAACATCATCAAATTTTCAACTTTTCTGATACTAAAAGACATAATATGTACAAACAAGAATTTCATAGGATGAATTTAGAGACTTATGCAAAGATACAATTTAAAGGTTTAAAGTCAAATTTCTTTATCCAACTCACTGCAAGCTTATAAAGATGTTAAAAGAAGCATCAGAGATTTAATTATGCTACCACAAAGAGTTTATCATCTCAGAGAGTTGAAAAATAGTAACTGTTAACTAGTAGGTGATAGAGCATCAACTGCACAGACACATACAGCTCCACTCCTAAACAAACAATTCTGCTCACCAGCTTCTAGAAGAGTGTGCTCGTCCCCACGTAGGATCTCAAGACTGGCTTCATGAGACTGCAGGACGAGACAAAGAAAGTAAACACATGATTTACACAGCACAGCAGCTCGCTCTCAGAAGGGAACGCAAGGTCTTGACCATTCATTTATCTACAAGGCTATCCTGCCATGTGCAAACCACCCACATCCTGAGCATTCCAGCTCTCCCGACGAACGCCTCACATGAGATAAATATAGACTGTGATACCTGAGCCAAGTGCAGTGAAAGTTAACTGGAAAAGTCACACTCGTGTGTGCTTTGGTGGGGGAAAATAAAACCCTAGTCCTTTGCCTGCTGAGACCTGGTGTGCCCCTTCAGAGACAGTTGCTGTGCTAATGAAACAAGGATATGTGGGCAATCAAACACTAATGTGCACCTTGCTTTTCTTCAGGTTACCGTTTGCTCTGACAGCGGACGCTGCTTGGGTCCCCTTCCTACTGGCGTAGACGGGCAGCACAATAGGGTATTATGAGTATCATTTAGACACCCAACAGGTTTCTGCTTTACTCATAGTTACAGGTGAGTTCCTGGTGTGCAAATGTTAACTTAGTAAGTTTGCCTTCATATGGTATGCTTGTCTCTGGTGCATTTTTGTCGTAATTTGGTCATTCACTGTCTTTCATAATTAAAGGTGCAAAATGTACCATGCGCTGACAGGGAACTTAGATTTAAATTACTTTTTATTGTAATCTTTTGGGATAGTTATATAATGCAGTCAATTTAGAATGAATTTTGCCTAATGCTACCGATAGACATATAAATAAAATCACCCTCAGGTTGAATAAAATGTGATTAGAGTTATTGCTATAAACATAATGACATTACTCCTGACAATAAATCACCCACTGAGATTATATACTAGAAATAATTAATTCCATATTAAAAGAACATAGAGACCTGGCAAGTGCAAGGTCATGAGTTTGATTCCCAGTACCGGAAAAAAACCAAAACCAAAAAAAAAAGAGCATAGAGAAACTAGAAAAGTCATACTGCTCTCTCAATATTTTCTGGTGTTAAATATTTTCAATTAATATTTCTTTTGTAGAATGGCATTAGAAAAAATGAGGGATTGTAGAAATACTATGTTTTAAATAATATTCTTCTACAAACAGTAGTATCCACCATCTCAGAAAAAATACCTGTTTTATCAAATTACCAAAACCAATATTTTCTTGGGTTGGATCCTATTGAGGATGTGAGATCTACTAAGGTCTCAAGTACTGAGCATTGCCCATGTGCCTGGCACTTTGTGATGTATCTATCATGTCATTTAATTCTTGTCTTCTCACCCCAAAATAATCTTCCAAATCAACTTCATATTTGAAGCCCATTTTCCAGGAAACAAAACAGAAACTCGAAGGATGATATTGATGTGAGCATGTAACTCAATAGCGGTCCATCAGAGGATGTAACTCACACAACATTAACTGGAAAGCAAGTTTTCTTCTCCACCCTGGAGCCATTACACATTAAAAACAAATTTCATCTGCCCTTAGATGTATCAGACCATCACCCTGTGAGCAATTCCAAAGCTTATCTTTTTATTTAGTTTTTGTTTAAACAAAGTTAGGTGAAGCCCAGAAATACTCCCAAGGGAATATTGTTATGACACCCAGAAATTCCCAAAAATACCATCTCCCTAAGAGAAAGACAGAAGATCTGTAAACCACAACCCTAGGCAGGGCAACTTCTTATCTTGGACTCGTGGCAACTTCTTATCTTGGACTCGTGGCAAACTCTTGCCAGTCATAGAGGAGGAGTTTGACCTCCCAGAGCCTGGGGCATTGGGCCTGAAACAACAGCTCCTCTCGGACCATCAGAGGTCTGACCTGGGGAAGGGTCACCCAGAGAACGATGAGTCTTCTGATCTACTGTTCAGTGCCAGGAAGAGTGCTCCATGAGAAGTAGATGGAGATTTCCAAGGGTAGATGCCACAGATTTCCAAATAGTATAGAATAGGACTCTTCAGTATAGAACAAAATGTTTCGTGTGTATAAAGCATTTCTGTTACTGGAACTAAAAACTTGTTAAACAAATAGTTTTATCAATGACATGAGAAGACAAATGTTAAAAATGCAGTGGCTATGAGTTCAGTGACTATCACAGAAAGCCACTGACATCCTAAGCACTACCATGTCTGAGCATGGATTGTGTCCTATGAGTAAGCATGGGAAATTCTGAATTTCTTTTCCATGGATTATGTATGCACTACCATTCAATGGTTCATTCCTTGTTGTGTATCAACCTATGAGGGGGGATGGGGAGTCAAAGGGACAGCAACTGTGGGTTGAGCTAAACTGGACTGTGGGTCTGTGGTAAGTGTGGACAAGACCTCTGAACCCTTGCCTGGGGAAATCCTCAGAAATTCTCCTCACCAACCATCTTCAAAACTGGACATTTCCTTACAGGATGGCAGTAAAACCAAGGACTTGTTTTTCCTTACTGATTTCCTTTCTAGTGAACCAAATGTTTCGAAGGTGGCAGCACCAAGACCTTACCTGGGCTTCTCTATGCCATGAGCAGTGAAATTTCATCCCTTACCACTGGACTCAGCTCATGATAGAACACAAGATGTGGCCATGGAATTTCCCATTTCTGTGGGAAAACCTTTCCTCAGAACAGCAGTGAGACTATGGGGATTTGTAAGCATTCACCCTAAGAAGGAGAATCCTTGGAAGTATTTTAATGTGTAGACACACAAGACTGTACCTCAGTTACCTGGACAAAGCAGAGCTCCAGAGAGTGCTGCTGGGAAAGGAGAGAAGAGAGCTCACCGTGAGTGAAGAAACAGTCAGGCAACCCCGGCCAAATGGGATGCAGCTTGGATTCAAACAGACACAGCCATAATGGAGGGGGAAAGCATGAATTTAGGAAATATTTAGAGGATCAAATCAAGCAGCTTTGCTGTAGGTGGTGTGCGAGAAAAAGAGAATGAGAGGAATTGCAAATATCTGCAAATTGAAGCTGTTCGGTCTGCCGTTTGATGCCTCGGCATGAACACTCATTCTTGGGATGAGACACAAGTGGGAATGCATCTCACTGAGCCAGCGGCAGGCCCTGGAAAGCATTTCCTGATGAAAGAGTGAACACCTGAATGAGTGAGTGACCTGAACCGAATCCAACCTGGACACGAGGCATAGCGACATTGCAGCCCACATTCAATTTCCATTCTGCGTCTGGATTCTACCAACCCTGGGTGGGGAGTATTTGGGAAAAAATTTGTATCTGTACTAACATGTGCAGACTTTTCCTCTTGAAATTATTCCCTAAAAATGCTGCATTTCCATAGCA
Organism: Chinchilla lanigera; assembly: GCF_000276665.1. Taxonomy (NCBI): domain Eukaryota; kingdom Metazoa; phylum Chordata; class Mammalia; order Rodentia; family Chinchillidae; genus Chinchilla; species Chinchilla lanigera. Next base: position 5,078,588 of record NW_004955410.1, read on the forward strand.
TTTATATTATTGTAGGCTTTACAGATACTCTAGAATGATTTAAAGTCTACGAGAGGATGTGTGTAGATTATAAATACTGTACCTTTGAAAAGGTTCTTGAGCACCCAAGGACTTTCATAGCCTTAGAGGGCCCTGGAATGAGCTCAGTGGGGACACAAAGGGAAGCCTCATAGCTCTTTGGTTTGGCAGTCATGGGAAACTCTCACCAGGCTATGACACAGAGCATGTCATACCAAACACCTGGCAGGCTGAGTATAAGGAGATGCTGTGTCTTCACAACACAAGTACCATAGAATGCCAGGGGAAAGCCAATACTAAAACCAAAAATTTTAAGCATGATTTAAAGATATTGTGCAAGACTTCTATGCACATCTGGCTATGTGCAGAGAGCTTGTAATCTGGTGGAAACTTAGGTCCCCCTGGACCAAGAGCAAATAATTTCCCCAGGACATACAGTCCCTCGTCCAGCACAACAAAACCTCAGGCTGGTGGCCAAGTATGGTATCAGCCAAGCAGATGTCCCACTCATTTTTAAATGAGTCTGGGTTCATTATAATGATTATTTTCCATGGGGTAGCACTTTCTGTTTATAAAACATTGTTTTGATGTTATCAGGTAATTATCAGCAATAACCACACAATTCTTATATACTTCCTTGGTAAGCATTGTACAGAACAGTATCTGGTGAACCATAGCTCCCTCCTCTTCTTCTCAAGGCAAAGGACAGTTCTGAGGTCAGTTCTAAAGCTCTAGAATTGAGACACTCATCCCTGAGAGCACACTGTGTGTGCTCCCTCTGTTTTGGGATCTTTTTCATATAAAGATCGCATACCTTCTCTCCTGCCTGACCTGTCCCTGTCCAGTTTGTTTATTTGTTTGATTTGCCTGCATTCTACGTGCAAGTGTCTACCAGTGTCTAGGTCTATATATTCTCTTCCTTGATGATATTCTCTCTATCTCCTCACTCTGTCTCTCTCTCCCCCTCTCCCTCCCACCTCCTTTCACCCTTGCACTCCCGGCTTAATTTTTACCTCTGCACGGTTAATTACAAAATCTATTTTTGACCCATAAATTCTAGTCTAATAGTAAAAATTAGTTTGCATTTTCAAGAATTTTCTGTACCCTAGAATAGTGTTTATTACCTTACTTAATTGTTGAAATCTTGAGATAATGCCAATATTTACCATTGTATGCATTCAATAGAAGTTTAGAAAACTTAAGTAAGTGACTTTGAAGGGGAAAAGCTGTACAAGAGAAATTTTTCTTTTTAAAATTTTGTTCTTTTGAAACTGCCTACTACTATAACTGCTTCAAGGCTTTGGAATTGCTTTCCTGACCCCTGTGACCACAAGATCATAACCGAACAGGCAGGATGCCTGATTGTACCATTGTACCCAGCTTCATGAACTGATGGTCATTGATCTACCCTGGTAACTGATGATCTCACCCTGCTAGCTAATCAGAAGGACTGCCAGGCTGTTCTGTCTCACCACTGCACCTCCTGCTTGTGCATCACGTAAAAGCCCTAGACCACCAGAGATTGGGGTCTGATGTTCTGGGAATGATCCCAGTCCTTACAAGCAGATGTAAATAAACCTGCCTCCAAATCCCAGATGTCATTTCGGTGTTTCTGTTTGCTGCTGCAACTTTACTGTCACAGGTCCAGTCTGGATCCTGTCACCCCCTGGAGTGTCTGGCTCATGGTGGTGAGACCAGTGCACCTCTCCGTGGCAGCTCTGCCCAGCTGCCCACCCATGGCTTCCTTCCCTGTCTCAGGGTGTGCCCTGAGCGTGTCCTGTCCTTCTCTGTGTGTCACACTCTGTCCCCAGCTTGAGTCTCCCTATGCACCCTCATCGCCCCATGCTCACAGCTGCAGCATCACCAGCGTCCCACAGATTCCTGTGCCTCCCATTCGCCATCGCAGACAACTCACTGTTCAGTCTCTTCTGCGGTGAAACCTACCTCGACAAAGCCTGCTTCATGCTCCCCTCTTAGTGATCAGGTAATGGGTGTCAGATTTCTAAACAATTAGCTTTTAAGATTTATTATTTTAAGCAAAATATTAGTCCTCACTGCCTAGATAGTAGATTTTAAACTGGTTAGGCAAGGATCCAAGGCCCTCAGATTTCATTTCTCTTTCTGTATCAAGTTTGTTCTTCAAGGAAGTAATCCCTGGAGTCCCTCCATCTGCTCCAAATATTTCCTTTATCTAGAATTTCCAATCCTCTAACTCAAAGTTGCTGTCCAAATTCAATGACTGTTCAGAAAGTGTGGTCAGCTGAAGCTTTTTAAAAATGACACATCTGGTGCCCATCCCAGTCCCACTCAATCTGAATTTATGGGTACTTCTGCCTTTAAAAATCACTGTTATTTTTATTATAAGTCCATGTGATCATGTTATCATAACTCACTTCTTCTGGACACTTCCCCCTGCAAGCAAATCACCTTCTGGATGACATGCCCTGTGTAGTGTGTAATCAATGGCGCACGTTGTCAGTGTACCGTATTGGTAGCACACTCCAGCAAGCACTGCACACACAGCAGCACACACTTGTCTTACCCTGAGATTCAGTGAAGGCCTTTCCTTTCCACGGCGTCTTCTTCAGTTCTCCTCACCACCTACTGGTTTCAATCTTACTGTTTCACTCTTTGCACACCCAGTTAACGTTGAGTGAAATTATGCATTTATGCATTTAATTTAATCTACCTTCCCTGGATACTAAATCATTGTTTAATAAATAGATTTCTCATGAGTCCAAGTTTTAAAAAGAAGGGTCCTAAGTTGATGTATATCATGGTTTTGATTTATCCTTACTGCATCTCATTTGAAAAGGTATTTAAAACAATAACAAACAAGGTAACATTAATGGAGACAGAGACAGGGAAACATGAAAGAACAGTGGAGAGGGAGGGGAAGTGGATTTATATCCCACCTAGTGAAGGACTGCTGGTTTCTGGAGTGCAACCATAGCATCTCCCTGCAGCCAGGAGCACAAGGGAAAGGTCCTGGGTCTCAGAGCTCTCACCTCAAGAGGATCGTCCTTCGGGAGCCCTCACGCTTCTTACCCTGAGCTTTGTGGAGTAAATCTTTATGCAAGTTATGAATTGAAATGAGGATTGGCTGGGCATAGTGGCACACACCCGTAATCCCAGCACTCGGGAGGCTGAAACAGGAGGATCATTGCGAGTTCAGGACCAGCCTGGGCTATAAAGCGAGCTCAAGGCCAGCCTGAACTACACAGTGAGACCCTGTCTCAGAAATACAAAGAAAAACAAAAAAAAAAGCAATGAGGATTGTCCTCTAAACACTCCCAGAAAAGGTTCTGTAGAAGAGATTATCTCCCAAGACACAGAAACCTTATGAGGTTTGGCTGTTGGTGATATCTCCATCCCTGTCTCTTACTACAGGCAATATTCCACATGCTCACACTACACGGGCTTCCAGGAACAAGCCCGCCTCCCCCTGCCCCAGACCTCTGCCTGGCTGTCCTTACTGCCTAGAACCAGTGTTCCAGTGCCTGTGTCCTTGCTCTGTTCGGTGCTGAGTTCAAATCCCCACTCTCAGAGCCATGATGCACAAAAGCCTTCCTCATCCCGCGCTCCCTTCCTGCTGCACTGGGCTGCGCTAAGGCTGCCTCCTTCATCTCATCCATGCTGGCATTTTAAAAATATTTAATATCGATCATTTCTATAAAAATGTAATGTCCTTCAGGCCAGGGGAGTTTCACTGTCCTGTTCACCACCAGGCCAACACTATTTAAAAGAGAAATTAGCATGTGTACACTAGAAATAGTTTTTTACTTGTTAAAGAAGATGTGGGTGGGTGGGTGTGCATTTTATACTACATTATCCACAACAACAACAACAATCCAGAACTTAACCCTGAACATTAATTTCATGACAAGATTTCCATGGAGAAAGAAAACCTGCCCTTCAGTACACAGCTACACACTGGAGCCATAGCAAGACCTTAATTATTACAGTCAAATTTATTATTCTCACAATCCGGAATGTAGCTATACCAAAGAGCAGAAATGCTGCATCCTGTAATTCTGCCTACCACACTGAAGATGCTTTTATCCAAATCCAACTCTGCCAAAGTTGGTTCTACTCATATTGTGAACTGGTACACTTGTAGTTTCCCATTCTTTCTTTAACCAGCAACACAGCGTTATTTAAATTCCAACAACTATCTTTCTCAATATTAAAAAATACCGTACCTGTCAGAGGCATCTGATTATTTGATTTGAATTTAGATACAGGAATATTGATACTGCTAGCCACTGATATAAAAAGTTAATACCTTACTAATCTCATGAACCTCTTTTCTTAGAGATATGCTTCTCATGTGCAAGTCTTATGTTGGGAACCACTGAAACAAGAATTTTGCACTACAAATCCCTGCCCCCTGTTAGGAAATCTGCCTAATTTTAAAGCAGTCCTCTTATTCTACTGTCCTGTCCAGCCCTAAAATTAGTGTTACTATAAATATGCTCTTCCATGCATCGGTCAGTATCTGACTGCAAGGTCAGCCCACTTCTCCTTTTAGAACAATGATCTCAAGCATGCTAGTGGGAAATGCAAGGCAGCATGGGAGGAATCCAGACCTCTCCAGCTTCCTGAACAAATCCTAGGTAGTCCAAACTCCTGTGACAGAGGATAGCCTCCTGGTGCCAGGGACTCTAGCACTGAAGCTTAAGCAAGTCAGGAACATTTTCTGAGCTTGTGAGAGCTAGGGAGGTGTTAATATACAATCCCTGCCCTTAGCCAGATGAATGCTACTACACTTATCATTGTTCATGAGATCAAGCTTCACAAAGGCCTCCGTGGATTTTTCCAATTTGATAGAATGTGTTGTAGAAGATGTAGATGAGAAAGGGGATGGAGCCCTGGTCTGGGAAGGAAGTGGGAGACATCAAATGACCCTCAAGGGGTACAGTTGGATCTGAGTTCAGAAGGGTGCTTACGGGGAATCAGAGCAGAGGCCCAGCTTCCAGGATTTATATCTGCAATGCTCTGCACAGGCTGTGGCCACACATGTGTCCCTGAGAGGTGGAGGTGTAAGGAGGGTATGGCAGTAAGACAGGAACTTGCAGAGGTGCCAGAGGTGTGGGAGACTGGCCGTGTTCATGGTGTCCCTATAACCTTGTCCTCTAACACACAGATTCTCCTGGAGTGATGTCTTTCATTAGGTCCTACTGCTTCCAATCACAGGCCTAGAGTTCAAGCCGTGGTTTCTTGACTTACAGTCAACCTTTGCATAAACCATGGCCCGCAACCCTCCTACTTCTCGTGTATTAACTCATTTTCTAATCAATACCTGAAGTTTTTGAGTGAATGTAAATCAGGAATATTTTATATTCATTTTGTTTGTTGGCTACGATTTCTATGTTTCTGAAAGGCAGACCATTTTTTAAATTACTAAATGCAATAGTGTTTAAAACAGCACCCACTTACACATTCATGTGTGGCAGCACAATCCCTAAGAGGTAAATCTTGGAAGCAACCCATATGTCCATCAGTGACAAAGAAAATACACAGTGGAGTACCACTTTGCCACGAAGAACGATACACTGGAGTCATTTGTAGGAAAATGGATTCACCTTAAGACCATAATGTTAAGGGAAAGAAGTCAGGCACACAAGCTTGTGTATCACATGGTTTCTTTTGTATGAGAAACCCGAATTAGAAATAAAGAGCAAAATAAAGATAAATGATATGAAAAGGGAGGTAGACCTTTCTGAAATGGGAACGGTCAAGAGATAGAGGGACGGGGAAGGGAAAGGTAACGGGGTGGAAAAAGTATTAAGTACGTTGTATACGCACAGTAGCTCCTCACAAGGAATGTCAACATGTACACAAACATGGGCTAATAGTGTTTGACTACTAATAAAAAAGTATCCATTTGTAACATTATGAGATAAATTAATTATATTATTTAATTGACATGATCACATAGTATTTAGTAGTAAAAGTCTTAACAGAGAACTAATTTTGATTTTTTTCCTAACAAAGATACTTTATTTTCAAATAATTAGCTAATACATTATGTATACTGTTGATACATACATTAACTTTTTTTTTTTTTGGTACCAGGAATTGAACTCAGGACCTTGCACTTGCCAGGCAGGTGCTTGAGCTATGAGCTATATCCCCAGCCCTTTAATACATAAATTAAAATTCTTACTATACTGTTCCATTACCAAGTGTATAGTGAAAAGTAAGCTGAAGTTCAACTTTTCTGTCGTCAAATATAAACAAGCACTTCTTTCACTGTTACTTGACTTTTTACATTTCACAATCTTAAAATCTATCTTATTGCTTTATATTCATAATTCTTAATTATGAGATAAGAAAAAGTTGAAACCTTCTAAATGAAAATATTTTCAGTTGTTTGTTCTATTTGGATGTGACTTATATTTGCACCAATAAAAATAAAAGGGTAAATATATATATGTGACATTACATTTTCTTTTTGATCATTGGTTTTGAAATGCTAGGGATAATGCCTATGTTCTATTAGAATCCTAATCAGCTGAATGTTATTTTTAAATTTGATAAAGATGATGTTGTAGATTTGCAGATACATAAACAGATCAATCAATAAATAATAGACACATTTCCCCAGCTTCAATGATGGCTTTCAATATCTTTATATTTGTAGTATTTTTAATCAATGATATGTACATGAGTTTCAATAATAAGAACAATGCTAGTCTAAAATCGAATGGCATTCCTTCCACACTGCCATTGCAAATCAAAGTGCCGCTCTGATGGTTGAACAGGTGGTCATCTGGCAACCATTGAAAGGGCTTCTGATTGCCAATTCCTTTTGTGCCTTTAAGTAGTTATACTCCAAGTTGATTTTAAAAATAGGAGAAGTAGGTATATTTTCCATCCTTATCACTGTTAATTCCAAGCATTAAGAATCATTAGTGGAGAGACACTATTTCCCAGTATGGATGGAAAGCCAGTTCCCTTAGAAGGTATCCATTGTAACATCATACAATATGCAGGTATAATTTATTTGAAGTCTCCAAGGGAGACTGGTAGATAGAGATAGCAGTATATTATGTAAAGTGTGAAGAAGGACATTCTTTGATTCGAACGTGTTAAGGACACAGTGATTTGGTTGTTAGAGTTTCTTAAGATAAGGCTTTATTATACAGCCTGCATTAACCTTGAGATTACTAACCTCCTGTCTCAGCCTCCTCAATACTGGGATTATAGGCATGTCTGGGGTCTCATGTGGGGAAGGGTAATCCTTTAGCTATCCTTGTTAAAATGTTTGGTATCCACCCATTTGTACTAGCTACACCCTTGGTTTTCTCTCAATACCAGTGACAGAAAGTGGTAGTGGAGGAGGGCAGTCTGAGAGGCTGTAAGCCCCCTGATCCCAGAATTATGCCTCTTTTGTTTTTCTTGTCTCTCTTTTCATCCACAGGCACCTTGTTCCTGGGACTGGTTCACCCTGGAGAGATAGGGATGAGTAGTCCCACATAACGGTGCCTGAACAGACCAAGGCATGAAAATAAGTCTTCAAGATTAACACTTGAAAGTAAGTCTTTGAGACTAAGGTATGAAAGTAACTCTTCGAGACTAGGAAAAGGAATTAGGAGAATTAAGTCAGGGCTCAACCAACCAGAGAAGAGCCAATGGATGGGAACTTGAAAATGAAAGGAGTCTTCCAGACTCCAGAAAAGGGAATTAAGTCAGTGTTCAGCAGACCAGAGAACAGTCCACAGATAAGCAAGCCCGGTCTCTAGGATTGCTTATCAGGATTACTATGGATAATTTTCTGTATCAAAAAGAAACTAAACCAGAACAGGAGATTTTGCAGGATACAAGAAGTAAAAAAAATACAAAGATAGATCTGATTCTGAATCGGATAATAGTTTGTCTGAGGAAACTCTATCGTTTCAGGGACAGGGACCAATTACAGAGGAGGAAGGAAGGGATGGGTCTTTTGGACCTAATCCTGACTATAAGAAAAAGAGATGAGGTTGTCCTCCACCTCCTTCTTTGGTTTCTCAAGTGTATCCAATACAGCCCTCAGCCCCAATATATGATAAGTCTTAACCTTTTAGGGATCCACCTCAGTTAAGTATTCAAAGACCACTAAGCATGACTACAGTCATGAGGGCTTTTGCCCAAGCCAAACAGGAAGGAAATCTGGATGCTTGTAAGGCTTTTGCTGTGTACCCAGTTACAGTTACTGAACTAGCAGGTAGTGAAGAAAATCCCCAAGGTTATGTTCGGCATCGTCATGAACCAGTATCTTTTAAAACTATTAAAGAATTGGAGCAGGCTTGTGTTTCATATGGCGTGAATTCTCCCTATATCTTTGGGTTGATTTCAGGTCATTCAAAGTGCTAATGAACCTAATGTAGAATTTATAGCTAGATTAAAAGAGGTACTTCAGAAAATAGTGTCTCAATCTGCTTTGAGAGAATTACTATTAAAAATGTTATCCTATGATAATGCTAATACAGAAAGCAAAAAGATTTTAAAGCTCTTGAAATCTCAGGACGCTACTTTGGACGAGTATTTGAAAGCTTGTCGGGATATAAGATCAGAAACCTTTAAAGCAGGGTTGCTTGCAGCTGCTTTGAAGGGAAACAGCCCTTTCTCTCAAAAGAATGGTAAATGTTTTGAGTGCGGTAAAATTG
>NW_004955410.1:5089121-5091954 GCF_000276665.1 Chinchilla lanigera
CCAGCATTAGATAGCCCTCGCCACCTCACTAAAGAAGGAGAAATAGAATTAGCCTGGGTAGGACAGCACACACGTCAGGCTCCACTAACCCGCACAGGTTTATCTAAACTAGTTATACTCTTCATTTTTCCATCATCCCATTCTCCTATGGCTATATTATGGCAGAAAGGAGCGGTTCTAGAATGGGTTTTTCTTCCAGACAAGGAACAGAAGTGATTCACTACTTACATAGATAAAATAAGTTTAATTGTGTCTAAAGGTTGAACTCCTTTATGACAGTTAACAGGAAAAGACCCTGAATCTACTGTTTTTTCCTTGACAAAGCAGCAGGTAGATCAGACACTACAAATGAGTGAACAGTGGCAAATTGGACTTGCGGACTATATTGGAAAAATAGATAATCATTTCCCTAATTCTAAACTTTTACAGTTTCTAAAACAGCATAACTGGATTTCAGCTAAAATTGTGTACTCTGAACTTATACCAGCAGCAGAGACATATTACACTGATGGTAGCAGCAATGGAAAAGCCGGATATGTAGGAAGAATTTCTAAGGTGTGGCACACTCCTTTTCATTCTGCACAAAGAGCAACACCCCAGGCAGTTACCCAACTTTTATTAGATGTTCCAGAATCCACTAATGCTGTTGCAGACTCCCAATATGTATGGTTCACAGTTAATCATATACAAACAGCTACTTTGTCTAATGATACTGAACTTGATCAATTGTTCTGCCAATTACAAACTAATATTCATAATAGAGATTTTCCTGTTTACATAACTCATTTCATTCTCATTCACATCTTCCTGGTGACATGTTAAATATAATGAAGTTGATAAACTTGTTGCTATTTCTTCACCAGATTAATTAGCCCCTGAACTTTATACTTTAACTCATGTAAATACCAAAGGTTTACATAAAAAATTTCCTCAACTTTCCATTCAACAAGCTTGCAAAATCATTTTATTGTGCCCTACTTGTGAAAGGCTTAATAATCCTACTTTTCAGCCTGGAACAACTCCTAGAGGCTTGCACAGTAATGAGTTGTGGCAAATGGATGTAACACATATTCCTGCTTTTGGGAAACTTGGATTTGTACATGATATTAATGACACATATTCTGGCTTTATATGGGCCTCTGCACCATCAGGAGAAAAATTTGTACATGTTAAAAATCATTTATTAGAGTGTTTTGCTACTATAGGTAAACCAAAAGCAATTAAAACTGACAATGGAACTGCTTATGTGTCACATTCCTTCCAACAAGTCTGCTCCTTGTTGGATATTAGACGTTATACCGGCATTCCATATAATCCTCAGGGACAAGGTATGGTTGAAAAAACACATGCTACTCTTAAATTTATGTTAGCAAAACAAAAAGGGGGACATGGGGGTAGAAGTTCACCACGCCAATTATTACATAAAACCCTATTCACTTTAAATTTTTTGGCTAGCCTGGCGTGGTGGCACACGGCTGTAATCCCAGCACTTGGGAGGCTGAGGTAGGAGGATCGTTGCAAGTTCGAGACCAGCCTCGTCTATAAAGTGAGTTTAAGGCCAGCCTGAAATGTATAGCGAGACCCTGTCTCAAAAAGACAAAAATAAATAAATAAATAAATAAATTTTTGCGATATCAGTGAAGATTCATGTACTACAGCAGCAGAAAAATTTGGGGCCACCATTATTAAGGGGCCACCAGAACCGATAGGGCAACCTACCTTTTGGAAAGATATTCACACTGGAAAATAGGAAAGAGGTATTGTTCAGATTTGGGGGAGAGGATTTGCTTGTGTCACTACAGATTCAGGAGAAAAAGTATGGTTACCTGCTAGAAGAATTAAACCTCGACATGAGTCACAAAAGTATCAGATTCAACTTGACTCTTCAGGTAGAGGAAATGAGAGCAATGACATTATAGCATCCTCCCCAGACACCAACCAAGAACACTCAGAAAGCACAATCCCCAACCTGGGGACAACTTAAGAAATTAACCCATGATGCCAAGAAACTGCTGGACTCCACTAGACAAGACTTTATGGCTGGGAATATGTTTCTAGCCATGTTGGCTGTAATAGCCACTACAGTAGGCACTACCCTACAGAATTGGGCATATATGCCTGCTCCAATTTATGTTAATGAATCTAGATGGCTTTCCGGTCCTTATGACACATGGGGAACTTTAATAACAGCAGAAAGGGGCTGGGGATTTAGCTCAGCGGCACAGCACCTGCCTGGCAAGCACAAGGTGGTGAGTTCGATTCCTGGTACTGGAAAAAACCCAAACCACCCCTCCCCCCAAAAAAACCACAGAAAATCAACAGTATTCTTAAGAGGATAATATACATATTCTTTGTAGATAAAAGACTCTATTCCTTACAAAAATTTTCTAAGAGATCTCTACTAATTGACAACTAAATCTGACTAGTCTATTTAAACTATAAATTTCTAAAATTTTAATAGAATTACTATGATTCAATTTGGTCAAAAATATATTTGAGTGCACTCTGATTCCATATAGATGTTTGTTCTGTGTACTTAATGAGTGTTTGTCATTCTGTGAACAGCTGTTCCCCTTTATTTTGAGCTCAACATTTTTTTATAATGCAATTGGGTTATAGATTTAAAAGCATGTTTTCACCTAAGTTACCAGCTGGTTTAAATGAAATCAAAATTAAAATATTTTAACCATAGTCCTTAGGATGCAGAGAAATTATTCGGAAGAACTCCAATTGGTGAATAGAGGAGTGGTCAACATTTATTCATTAATAAGGAGCCCCCAGTGATCTCCATAGTTTCTTGAGAGACACCCCAATAATTGGGTCAATCAGTCAA
>NW_004955410.1:5092054-5093315 GCF_000276665.1 Chinchilla lanigera
CAGGCCCAGCCCAGGGCCCAAGGACAAACAATATGGGGAGTTACCAGACATTTCCAGTCAGCAAGGGCTAGGACCACGCCCAAGCGGAGTCAGTGATCTCTCGGCCTCAACCAGGGGTAGTGCAGTATTAGATATCCCCTCCCTAGGGAATGTTATGTTATACCCTGCTTTAGGAATTCAAAAGATCAGAACTGGGATTTATGGGCCTCTCCCTGAGGAGTCTGTTGGTTTGCTAGTGGGAAGAAGTAGTTTGACTTCTAAAGAGATTATAGTACAGATGGGGGTGATAGACTCTGACTGTAAAGATGAGATTCAGATTATGATGCAGACCTTACAACCAGATCCTATTGAAGCAGGAGAGTGTGTAGCCCAGTTATTGATTCTTCCATATATAAAAGGCCATGCTGCTTCCATAAAGCATGTAGGGGGTTTTGGAAGCAACAGAAAAAAGATTTTTTGGCAAGCTTGCACAGGGGATGAAAGACCTGAGTTACAACTGGAAATAGACGGAAAAATTTTATGGGATTGGTAGACACAGGAGCAGATGTGACTATAATTCCATGGCTACACTGGCCTAAACTTTGGCCTGCCATGAAGTGCCTACAGTTTTCTCTGGTGTTGGAACAGTCACAGATGTTCATCAGAGTGTTAACATTCTTCAGATTTCTGATCCAGAAGGACAAACAGGCACTTTAAAACCATATGTTGCTGATATAGCAGTCAATCTATGGTGAAGAGATTTATTAACACAGTGGGGAACATATGTGAGCATTCCACATATATCTGCTCAGGCAAACAATATGATGGCTCAGATGCATTATAATCCTTGTGAAGCCAATAGTTATGGACAAGCTCCAGTAATTTCCAAAGGGACATGTGGTTTAGGGTATTGATAATAGAGGCCACTGTAGAAAGAGGCTTCGCTTTACCTTTAAAATGGCTTACTAATAAGCCATTAGTGGCCTCAACCCATAATGGCTATCCAATTTGGGTTGAGCACTGGCCTCTTCCAAAAGAAAAATTAGAAGCCCTGAGATTGTTAGTACACGAACAACTATCAGAAGGGCACATTGAAGAATCTACGAGCCCCTGGAATTCCCCTGTATTTGTGATTAAAAGGAAATCAGGTAAATGGAGAATGCTCACAGGTCTTAGAAAAATTAAGGAAGTTATTCAACCCATGGGTCCATTACAGCCTGGATTACCCTCTCCTGTTATGATACTTAAGAATGGAAGTTAATTGTTATAGATGTTAAGGATT
>NW_004955410.1:5097070-5156124 GCF_000276665.1 Chinchilla lanigera
GCTTTGATTTCTAATTTTCTGGATAAATATATGTAACTGTTGTTTGTTAACATTCTATTAGGATTTATATATTAGGATATACATAATTGTTAGAAAATCACGATTGACCACTGTTATGGACTTTGGACTATATTCTTATTTTTCCAATTTCTACTGTCATTTTACATGGTATTATAATTGTACTTTGCTTGATCCTCTTAGTCTAGCAAAGTTCATCCAGAAAAAGAAAAACAGGAAGACAATTCATAACCTTCTCGCTGATGCTGCAAAGGACTGCAGCAAAACAAGAAGGGGGAAATGTGGAGAAGGACATTCTTTGATGAGAGCACATTGAGGACACAGTGATTTGGTTGTTAGAGTTTCTTAAGATAAGGCTTTATTATACAGCCTGCATTAACCTTGAGTTTATGACCCTCCTGTCTCAGCCTCCTCAATACTGGGATTATAGGCATGTCTTGGATCTCATGTAAGGAAGGGTAATCCTTTAGCTATCCTTGTTAAATTTTTGGTATCCACCCATGTGTACTAGCTACGCCCTTGGTTTTCTCTCAATACAGGTGACAGAAATTGGTATTGGAGGAGGGCAGTCTGAGAGGCTGTAAGCTCCAGATCCCAGAACTATGCCTCTCTTGTTTTTCTTGTCTCTCTTTTCTTTTCATCCATGGGCACCTCATTCTCGGGACTGGTTCACCCTGGAGAGATAGGGATGAGTAGTCCCACAGTAAAGCTTTAGAAGTCAGTAAGATTTGAACAGTGGAAAGAGAAAGAAACTGGCTTGGGCAGAGGATGGTTGGAGGAAGAGTGGGGGTCCTGACATGTGTAAGACAAGCACAGAGTTAGATGCTGTGTGTCTCTGAGTAATCTGAGCATGTGGAAGGCTGAAGCAGGAGGATCATAAATGTAAGACCAGCCTGCATTACACAAGAAGCCTTGTCTCAAAAAACAAACGCATAAAACGACAAAGATAAAGCATTCAATGTGTCCAAGCTCTGCTAACTCAGTCAGTAGGGAATAATTATTAAATGAGGGTAAAAAGGAAAAGAAAATGGAGGCAATACCAGAGGAGTAGAATGCTTGGCCAAAGTATCCATCAAGAAGGGGCCGGGGGTATTGAAAACTGAAGAACAGGTGATGCAATCTATTCTCTTTATACTTGGCATCTTGGCTCACAGTTCCCCTTTGCTGTGTTATTTTCAGTTTTCCATAAAATCACGAGTACCTGAGATTTGTAATGAAGAGCATTAGAATGATATACCCAAGGCACTTCATGAGACTGGTCTCATTCTTCACTTCTGTGATCCCTGGTCCTCCACCACCTTCCATTCCCTTCTGTACTGATCGGCAGTGCATTTTACCCTCAAACTCACATCTTATAAATCAGATGGTTTTTATTTTCACCACACCATTTGCTTGGGTCCCACCCAGTAGTTTTCTTTCAACAAACTCCTCACAGCACTCATAATGATCATGATCAGAGGAAGGAGAGGGAGGGTCCTCTCCAACCCATGCACACTGCTGCTGAGTTCAGAGTGTGAGCAACAAGCATGCAGTGGCTCGCAGATCCCTCCAGCTGAGATCAATCACAAGCTCATGGGCACGGAAGAGACCTCATAGCTCTACAAATTGAAACATTCTGCTATAAAGTCTGATCATTATGTACGGCAAACATGCACAATGGAAATTTTAAAAATGAAAAAGAAACTTCTAGTTGTATTTTGTTTTAGGAAATGTGCTTCTTTTCACTGGTAACACTTAAAAATAACTGCAAATCTAAAGATATCAGTTAAAGTCTTATCCTCCCACTTACAAGGTGTGCGATCGCAGCCTGACCATTACTGTCTTAAAACCTTCATTTTGCTAAAATGCTAAAATGCAGCAGAAAGATGATAAATTAGTAGGATCTGATGTTTTTACGGTGCCAGTAAAATCTTGAATGTCACAAATTGTGCATAGTTTCAACTGAATCATCTGGAGTAAAATTTATATCAAAAGAAGCACAGTCATTGAAGATAACAGTAGGTAACGTAGCAAACATTGTTAATTCCTGTCATTTTGTTTTGAGGTCATGTATCATTTTAGTTGTTTTGTGTTGTTTTGATTTTGTCTTCATGGTTGTTTTTGTTAGTGTTTTTAAGTTTTAAAATAAAAGAAGCACAGTGAATAATACGTTTTCATTTTCCCCCTACATGATCTATCATTATAAATTTTAATTACATGAGAATAGTAAGCCATACAAATAATGGGCTCCATTCTAAAAAAATAATTATTAAAAGCTCATTTAAATGTTAAAATAAGCTACACTTGTAACGAAGATTGAGTTTTCCCATTGGGCCTATTTTTCCTTTCTGTGCTAAGATAGCGGTTATGTTCGAGGGTGACGCCTACTTCTTCCTTAGGCTCATGTGGTGCAGCCATATACTGCTCACTGTGTTTATTTCCTTTTTCTTCCTTTCCATATGATTTACTTAGCGTTTCCTTCCTGTCCTTGAGGCAAGGAAGGCCCCTGCTTCCAGCATAACATCTCGCGAAGAAGACACTGATAGCTGTGCACCATAAGAGAAGAATAGGGAAGCAAGTGAGAAGCTCTACCCCAGTCTGAAGGAAACATCTGCTCCCCAGCATAAACAACATGCTCAAAAAGAAGACAGACGTGTGCAATTTGAAATTTAAATGCACAATGAGCACAGTACAGAAATGGGTGCGGTGAATGGTTAAGATGTCAAAGTCTACGTTAATCAAGGATCATCTGATATCACTCCTGGAAGACATAGAAACCACAAGAGACTCACTGTTCTTTCTGTAAAGACTGACATGCGTGGAAAATCCATAAAGTAAAAGAGTGCATTTTTTTAGTGACAATACAAACAGGCTTTGTTCTATCTTCCTATAAACTTTTCTCTTCCTGTAAATTTGGAGATCAACGTCACACTTATTTTGCCCATAAAGATAGCATCTGAAAATTCCTATTATCAGGGGCTTCTTTGTTTTTTGACCTTGTATTAGGAACATTTTTCCAAAGTAGAGATAAGGTATAAGGTCAGGAGATACACTTGTAAGAAACAGCCCCTAAATTTTGTTTGTTTTACATGTGTTTCAATTCACAACATTTTTAGAAGCTACTGGCTGGACTTAGTTATTGTCTACCAGTTGTAAGATGTTCATGGAATCAAAGAAATAATAGGAAATGATTAGGTCCAAAAGGCCTCTTCTATTGTTGCTGCTAGCTTGGCTGAGTGCTCTGTTCCACTGCCTTAATGTCAAACAAGGCTTGGGGTGCGTTCCAACATGGATTCCCTTGGATGTTTGGCCTGGCTAATTTTTGGTCACTACTCAGAGTTAGAGAGTTTCATAAACCCTCGTTCATCACAGGGCCTGTCACACTGAAGACTTTCCAGGAATTTGACTAGACTCATCAAAAGGAGGATGGCAATGCTCTGAGGATGCAAGTCACCCACTTGACACCTCTGAGCCATGCCAGCTCTAGGCCTGTGAGACAGCTAGTTCAATTCACCTAACTATCTGAGCACATTTTCCACACACCAGTCAGTGGGCACCAAAGGGCCTCAAATTAAATGCAGCGTAATTATCAACCACTTTCCATCCTCCCTTTCTCTCTCTCTAGTCAAGCTTCCCCACCATCTTTGAAAATCTTTCCAGACTAAACAACTAAATCTGGTTTCCAGATCTGCTCTCTCCTTTTGGTCAGCAGGGACTTCACTCCCACCTTCCCAGTGAATACTACAAAAAGTAGGCAACCTGCACATCAAAATTTGACCTGTAGAAATCTTGGCTATTTTCCTGAGGACAGTTTCAATGATGGTTTCATTTGACTTAAGTTCATAAGGAATACCTATAGCATCTCAAGGTATCTTCTAGAACCCAAAAGAAGCATTTAGGTGACATATAAAAACAAGAAAATGTATTTATAATCACATTATATCACATCTTGATGCATGCCTTTGAATAGTTTCACGGAATTATTGAAAATCTTTGACAGTTCTATGAATTCACAAACTTTCTTTGGCAGTGTTTTCAATAACTACAACCATGCATGATTTCCTAGCATTTTCTTCTTCAGGAAGGGGGCAGTTGAATATTTTGCATATTTTCTCTGGTAAAGTTTTAGAGTATATTTATGTAATTACGGTGTAAGAGATTGAACTAATGCACAGTAACAAAGCCAACCTCCTTTACTTTCCTCTGAGGATCTGGGTTCTAGATAAATCTTTACTTAGTTTATTTTATGCTAAGAGAGTTTTTATGTGTTTACTGTCATGTTATAGAAACTTTTAGTAATTTTGCACCATGACCTTAAAAATGTGTTGTTTAAAAATTAAATAAAATATCTTCAGAAACCAATTTCACTAGTATCTTTGTTTATATTTTTGCTAGAAATAATATGTTATTTATGTTAAAACTTGAATTAAAAGGATTTCTAAATAAAGCCCAAATGCTTATCTTTGTGGATGAATCTACCTGCAGTTAAGCATTTGACTGTCCATGGAAACAGTTACTGACCAGAACATGGGGACAGCTACTCCTCCATTGTGAGGGGTTGTTCTTTCCTGTGAATTGCCAAAAGATTTACTGTGAGTGACACTCCTCTGCAAACCAACAAATACTGCCTGTGTTGTTAGTTAAGGTTATCCACTCTGTTAGAAGAAACTGGGGGGGGGGAAGCAAGTATGGTTTTTCAGTCTACAAGTCATCAAAGAGTTTAGAACACAGCAAATAGATGCTCAATAGTATTTTTTAGTACATGTATTCATCAGTACTGTAATGGACCCACCATTATCAAACCATAGCTTCACTGAGTCTTGAACTCCATCACCACCAGTGGACAAGCCATCTGTTTCAGGTACATGGCTTCCTGTTGCTAATCTCTAGTTGTCTCATTCATACTCCTGGACTGTACATCAATAAAGATCCACAGAGTCTACCTTGGTTCAGAGACTAGCTTCTAGGACATTTGAAATGAAGCTAGTGCATCTGTTTCCCTTTGATCTCAGTGGTCTGCCTTGAGGTCAAGCCTTTCTTTGTGACTCTTGGCTTCCAGCTTTCTAGAGTAACGCTGACTTTTGAGAAAAAACTCTTCTGATGAGCTGTGATTGTAAAAACCAGGCTGGCAAACACACATGCATGAAGTGATCAAGTCAGAGTGAATGTGAATTTGTAACCCTAAATCCACTTGCGATAGAGCAGATGAGAAAGTTCAGTGCTATAGCCCAGACTCCACAGCAACAGTAGGCAGACGACGCAGGCTCCCTGCCTTTACCCTACACTCAACTTCTATCTCCAAGGCAGTCTCTACGGCAGTTTCCAGCAACTCTGCAACTGCCTCTGTTCCTGCATCCCACCCTACAGTTACTCAGCAGTCAGAGATCTAAGACGGGAACCAAGTAACCACTCCATTTATGCCTCCATACATCTCTCCTGGAAAGGACACTGTCCTGCAGATTTTCCACTGAGCACAGACAGTATCCTGCCTCTGAGCAGTCATCACTCTGCACCCTCACTGCCAGACAACAGGACACCAAATGTCAAAATTTAGCTTGATCGCGACATCCTTCCGGACCCTGGTAGCCAGTTGTGTCATCTTTAATCTTATAACTTCACTTCTGAATGGGAAACGAATGTCTAATGAACACCCAGGAATCTGGATTTTCCAAATTCTGTCACTCAGAGGACTTCTCAGTACTCAGCAGCATCAGCTGAGCTTTCTAAGACCAAGAGCCAAATTTTCTCATCTATGAACAAAAGGCTCTGGGTCCCTGAAGTTAGATGACAGATACAAGTGTTCTAAACTTGGCCCTGGGCTCATCACTGTATGAATTTGAAATCGAGATACATAAAAGGCCTGAAATGAGAACTAAAAGTTTTTTTTTTCACTTCATGTGTAGATATTTACTGTCACAATATGTAGGGATAGTGAACAAAATACAATGTACTAATTGGAATTTAGAACAATTAAGCATTTGACATTTACAAAATGGTCCTAGTGGGCCAGAGATATAGCTTAGCAGCACAGTGCCTGCCTGACAAATGCAAGGTCTTGAGTTCAATTCCCAGTACCAAAAACATAAAAATAAAAATGGTCCTAGTGCCTCCTCGATTTACACAGCCTTAAAGAAAAGCCAAGAACTTGATTGAAAGGGCAAGTAGACTGGCTTTACAATTGCCTTCCACGAGGGAGATCTTGCAAATGAGAAGGGAATCTATTTCCTCCCTTGAGAAATCAAGATGACTAAAGCGAGAGCACTCATTACCTGACTTCTCTAGCATTCAGGCATCCTTTATGTCTCCCACTCCAGGAATGCTTCCTTTTGTACTAACACTCTTTACCAAGACTTGGGTATGAATAACTAAGAGATGTTTTACACATTAAGAATTCTAATAGCAGAGTTGGAACAAGCTGATATTTTAAAAGTATCATAACCTGGAGGCTTTTCTCCATGAGACAGGAGAGGCGTGGGCATCCATTGGCCCTTTCCTAACCATTCCTGCACAAAAACTTAGAGTGTACCAATCACCCACTTCTTGCCAAATATACAAAGAACCTGAAAATGATTTTTTAAGAACAGAAGACAACAGTTCTTAGCGTCAGAAAAATTCAGTATGAAGAGGAATCCTTTCCTTCCACCTCTTTTAGACCAGTGACATTTTAGAAATTATGTGAAAAAAACCATCCCAAGAATTTTTTTCCAATTCCCTATAATTATTTGAAGCAAAACCTACAACAAATATCAAAGATAAATTAAAGCAAAGCATATCCTTGATGGCAGTGAGCTCCTGCTGCCCCCAAGTCTGCCAGCTCTGCTAGGGAGATCCTGGGCTCGGGGTGTGTGTCCATTTCCTGTCTTTGATCACAAGTCTGGTGACCGAATAGTGCCTCACATCACCAGACTCTGGGTTTATTCACACCTCACTCCATCAGTTCACGCTTCACGACAGCACAGTTGCAGAAGGGCCCAGCAGCCTGTGCTCTGACTTTATTTTTTTGCCTGTGCTCCACCTTCTTCCTTTGGCTCCCCCTACCCTGTCCATCCCATGCCACGGTATTGGATGGCACACAGGAGTCACCGCAGGCATCTGGCAGGGTCTAGTTCCATGATAAAGCAGCTTATGTACTACCAAGGGCGAACTGCAAGAGGTGCTTGGGAAGAGAGGAAAGGACACAGAAGAATAACACTGCTGCATAATTGAATTGAAGAAGAAATCCGTACAGGATGAAAAGGAACCTGCTGTGTCCTACTAACCACACAATGCCTGGTGTGCAGATGGTAGCCATGGTCTTCTAGGAGCAATGTGGAAACCTGTGTGATCATTTGCCATCAAAAAGATTCTCACTGTCTTTTAATTATATAAATGGGCCACAATGCAACACACTGATATGTGATGCATGAATGACTGCATGGAACTAAATAACGTAACCATCACTTTGTGTACCAGTTATGGGGATAGGAACATTTGAATCTCTCTTAGCAATTTTGAGAGCTAGCTATTATTTTTAACCAGAGTCACCATGCTGTACAATAGATCTTCTAAACCTACTCCTCTTTAACTGAAACACCAAACCCTCTCAATATCTCAGGAGTCCCCAACAACCACTGTTTTCTCTCTACTCCAACTACTTACATTCCACAAACACACATGGCCATGGAGCATTTGTCTTCCTGTCTCTGGCTAACTTCACTTAGCCATGTGTCCTCCTTCAGGTTCATGCAAGTGGTCAAAAATGACAGGATTTTCTTCTTGATGTAGTCCTGCCTGGGCTAGCTCCAGAAATCATGGGAAACTCTCTCAGACTGGGGACTTACCCTCTGGTGACTGGTTTTTGTGTCTGTTCAATGGAAATATAAAATGTCTTTCCTCCCAGCTGATCTTTTGCCTGTGCTTCCGGGTGGCTTGGCCCAGGGCCAGTAACAAATCTGGGCACTGGGCAGGAGCTCAGCACTGCTGTGGATATCAGAACTAAGCTGCATGAAGACCAAAATAGCCAGGGCTCTCCTCGGCAGAAATCAGACATGAATGCAGGTCTGTCTGCTTCCCTGGGCACTGCTTCTTGCTGAAATTCCTGGATTTCAGAATTGGTCTCTCCTCTCCCATTATTAAGGCTCTGGTGTCATCTCCATGTGGGCCTGCTTTCAGTAAAAATATATTTACATTGTTATTTAATATTTATCACAGGTGAAACTCAATTATGGGTGATAAAAATAACTATTACTTGATGAAGTTTTTTTCATTTTTAGATCGATGTGTATTATCTGAATTATTAACTTTTCAACTGGAATTTGAAAGGTGGAGCCACCACTATGCCTCCCCCACCAGCATGTGAGGCAGGCAGACCCCTGGGCACCTTCTGGGGCCTCAGTGACCACTTCCTGCATCTGTAGAGTGTCTGTGGGTGCTGGGCTGCACCCCAGACATCTTTAGAAACCCCGGTAAGCTGCTGCCTTGCTTCCCTAACCAGTATGTGAGGCAGGCAGAGCCCTAGGCAATGTCTGGAGCCTTGGTGGCCACTCCCCTCACCCTTAGTAAGTCTGCAAGCACTGGGATGAACCCCTGACATCTTCAGGAACTTTGGTGAACCACTGCCGTGCCTCCCTAACCAATGTGTGAGGCTGGCAGAGCCCCAGGCACATTCTGGGGCTTCAGTGACCACTCCCTGCACCCCTAGTGAGCCTACAGATGCCAGGATGAGCCCTGGATATCTTCAGGAAACCCAGTGAGCAGCCACTGCACATACTCGATGAGCATGCGAGGCAGGCGGAGCCCTGGGCACCTTATGTGGCCTTGGGGTCCAGTCCCCACACACCTAGCTTTTGTACGGGTGCTGGGCTGAATGCCAGACAGCTTCAAGAACTCCCATGAGCCTCCTTGGCCCTCCCACATTGGCCAGGGAGCCATCTGAATGCAAGAAATTTTCAGGAACATCTGGGATCCCATGTTGCCACCACACACCAGCACAGGAACCATGCTGAACACCGGGGAACTTTGGATACTCACCCTACCACACCCACACCATCATGGAAGAGAGGATGAGCTCCAGTGACCCTCTGGATCTTCAAAAATGACAAAACAAGGGAGCAAAATGCAATCTCAGACCTCTACCCCACCCTGAACAAGTCCAGGAGACATAAACACAAAACAGCCTGGAAATCATACACCTGAAATTTCTGAAATGATTCCAACTGAATCAAAGAACAACTCCATCAAGCCATAGAAGACATCAGATCAGAAATAATCTCTCAGGTAAAAAAAGAAATGACAACACTAATGAAAGAGTTGCTCAGCACATCCAGAGAAGACATTGATTAGAAAATAGAGGAGCATAGAAATCTCATGGAAACCTTGAGTGAACAATATAGAAAAGAACTATAATGCATGAAATAGATTCAAACAGATATCAGGGGAACTAAAAATTCCACTGAAAGCTTGCAAAACCACCTGAACAAAGCTGAAGATAGACTTTCAGACCTTGAAGACAGCATTGCCACTAACAAACATGAAAGGAAAGATCTCTTAAAAACAACAAAGAACCAGGAAATAACAATTCAGCAACTGCAAGATGAAGTAAAGAAAAACAATGTCAGATTAATAGGTATCAATGAAATAGCAGGGGTCAACACAAATGATATAAAAAGACTATTTGAAGAAATAATACCAGAAAACTTCCCAGGCCTGGAAAAAGAATCAGACATATAAATAAGTGAGGCATATAGAACTCCACTTAGCCATAACCAAAATAAATCTACACCCAGATACATTAGTGATCAAGATTCTAGAAATTCAGCAAAAGATCAGAATATTAAAAGCTACTAGAGAAAAGAAACAAATCACCTATAAAGGAAAACTCATCAAAATCATGACAGATTTCTCAACACAAACCATCAAGTCAAGAAGAGCTTACAGTGAAGTATTTCAGGTACTGAAAGAAAACATCTTCCAAACTAGATTGATGTACCCTGCAAAACTATGCTTCAAATTTAATGGAGAAATAAAATATTTCCATGATAAAGAACAACTGAAGAAATTCATGAGTGCCAAACCAATCCTACAAAGAGTACTAAAAGATATCCTAGAAAGAGATAAAACAGGCCACAACTTCAAGAACAACAGAAAGAAACCACCAAGCAGAGCAAGCAATTAAACAGAGGGATAAAAGGGGATCCAACAGCAAGAAAATAGCATGACAAAGATAAGCCAGTACATATCCATTATAACCATCAATGTAAATTGTCTCAATGAACCCACCAAAAGAAGCAGACTGGCAAAGTGGATTAGGAAACAAA
This sequence comes from Chinchilla lanigera, assembly GCF_000276665.1. Classification (NCBI taxonomy): domain Eukaryota; kingdom Metazoa; phylum Chordata; class Mammalia; order Rodentia; family Chinchillidae; genus Chinchilla; species Chinchilla lanigera. The sequence goes on from NW_004955410.1 coordinate 5,107,363, forward strand.
ACCCAACTGTATGCTGTATAAAAGAAACACATTTAACTCAAAAGGAAATTCAGAGACTGAAAATTAAAGGATGTTTCCAATATTCCATGCCACAAGAATCCAGAAAAAAGTGGGTGTAACTATTCTGATTGCAGACAACATGCACTTCAAACCAAGAACAATCAAAAGAGATAAAGAAGGTCACTACATACTTGTGAGGGGCAAACTTCAAGAGGAAGAGATAACAATCATAAATATCTATGCACCAATACAGGAGCACCCAAATATATAAGGCAAATTTTGTTTTTGTTTTTGTTTTTTTGTGGTTTTTCTCTGGTACCGGGAACCGAACTCACTACCTTGCACTTGCCAGGCAGGCGCTTTTGCCACTGAGCTAAATCCCCAGCCCATAAGGCAAATTTTAACAGACCTGAAAAATGAAATAAGCAGTAACACAATCATAACAGGGGACTTTAACACACCATTGTCACAAAGAGATCAACTAGACAAAAAATCAGCAAAGAAATAACAGAGCTTAAACAAACTTGTGAACATAAGGACTTAGTAGACCTTTACACAGTGTTCCATCCAACAGCATCAGAATACACATTCTTCTCAGCTGCACGTGAGATGTTCTTTAAAATAGATGATATGCTAGCACACAGAACATGCTTAAGTAAATGCAAAGGAATTGAAATTATCCCATGCATACTATCAGACCATAGTGCAATGAAATTGGAAATTAATGACAAAAGAAATCACAAAAACTCCATAAACACATGGAAATTAAATAACACCCTCCTGAACAACAAATGGGTCACAGATGAAATCAAACTAGGAATAAAACACTATTTAGAATCAAGTGAAAGTGTAGATACAACTTACAGGAACCTATGTGATGCAACAAAAGCAGTCCTCAGAGGGAAATTTAGAGCAATAAATTCCCACCCCAGGAAAACAGAATGAGCACAAATAAATAATCTTATGCTGCAACTCAAGCTTCTAGAAAAAGCAGAGCAAGTTAAACCCAGAGCCCAAAGAAGACAGGAAATTATAAAGGTCAGGGCAGAAATTTATACAAAGAACACTAAAAAAATAATATAAAGAATAAATGAATTGGAGACGTGGTTCTTTGAAAAAATAAATAAACCAGGAATATAGCTCAGCAACATAAGCACCTGCCTGGCAAGCACAAGGTCCTGAGTTCGATTCCCAGTACCAAAAAACAATGAAAGAATAAATAAAATAGATAAACTCCTACCCAACCTTATCCAAAAAACTGAAATACATGCAATAAGAATGAAAAGGGGGAAATCACTACAGACCCTGTAGAAATTCAGAAGATCATCCATACCTACATTGAAACTCTTTACTGTCATAGGATGGAAAACACAGAGGAAATGGTCAGATTTCTAGATACATATGAATTACCAAAGCTGAATGAAGAAGATATAAAAATGCTGAATAACTCAATACCAGCCAGTGAAATTGAGAATGTAATAAAAGACTTGCCAATAAAGAAAAACCAAGGTCCTGATGGATTCACAGTTGAATTCTACAAGAAATTTAGAGATGATTTAATACCAGTTCTTCCCAAACTCTTTAATGAAACTGAAAGGGAAGGAATTCTCCCCAGCTCATTCCTGGAGGCAAGTATCATCCTGATACCAAAAGCAGAGAAAGAGCCAACCAAAATACAGAACTACAAGCCAATCTCCCTAATAAATATAGATGCAAAAATTCTCAATAAAATACTAGCAAACAGAATACAGCAAGTTATCAAGAAGATTATACACCACAACCAAGTGGGATTTATACCAGGAATATAGGGATGGTTCAATATATGCAAATCAATTAATGTAATACACCATGTCAATAGAACCAAGGACAAAAATCACATGATCATCTCCATTGATGCAGAAAAAGCCTTCAATAAAGTGCAACATTCATTCGTGATAAAAACCCTACAGAAAACAGGAAGAGATGACCTTTACCTCAAGCTGACCAAAGCCATCTTTAACAAACCAACAGCTAACATTATACTAAATGGTCAAAAATTGAAAGCTTTCACTTTAAAATCAGGAACAAGCCAAGGATGTCCACTGTCACCACTCTTATTAAGCATAGTTCTGGAGATACTATCCAGAGCAATTAGACAAGAGAGAGAAATAGAAGGAGTAAGGATAGGAAAGGAAGAAGTGAAATTATCACTATTCACAGATGACATGATACTCTACATAGAAGACCCCAAAAACTCCACCAAAAGGCATATGGATTAATAATCAAATTCAGTAGCATAGCTGGATACAAAGTTAACACTCAAAAATCAATAACATTCCTGTGTACAAGCAACAAACAAACTGAGAGAGAAATTAGGAAAACCACACCTTTCACAGTAGCATCTAAAAAGATGAAATACTTAGGAATCAGTCTAACAAAACAAGTAAAAGATCTATGCAGTGAATATTACAGTGCTCTGAAAACAGACATTGAAGAGGATATCAGAAAATGGAAAGACATTCCTTGCTCATGGGTAGGAAGAACTAACACTGTGAAAATGGCCATACTCCCAAAATTGTTGTACACAGTCAAAGCAATCTCAATTAAAATATGTCTTGGTTACTTTTCTCTTGTTGCTGAGACAAAATACCCAATGCCCAAAATGAAGGAAGGAAAGGTTTATTTAGCTCACAGTTTGTGGAGGTTTCAGTCCATACTTGGCTGGCTCCGAGGCAGAAGACAGCAAAGCAACAAGAGCAAAGGGGGTAATGGCAGCCGAACAGCAAACAGGCAGAGCAAACCAGAGGAATGGCTGCAAACAGCTTCTTTTTCCCTGCCTTACTTTGTAAACAGGCTACCCCCACCTAAGGGGCGTGTAGCTCTCACATAACCTTTGCCCTTCTCTTCCATAGGCTCAGGATGAATACAAAGTAAGCACCCTGGCTTCCTGCTGAGTCACTTAGCCAAACCTCTAGACTCCCCAAGTTGATACAATGTTTCAACCATAACAAAATACCATTAGCATACCCCACAGATCTAGATAAAACATTCCTAAAATTCATCTGGAACCAGAAGAGGCTTAGAATAGCAAAAACAATCCTGGGAAACAAGGAAAGGCAGGAAGCATCACAATTCCTGACTTGAAATTATATTATAAAGCTACTGTGATAAAATCAGCATGGTACTGGCACAAAAACAAACCTGAGGATCAGTGGACCAGATTAGAAGATGCAGAGACAACTACAAACACTCTCAGCCACCTTATCTTTGACAAAAGGGCCAAACAAATTCACTGGGAGAACAAAAGCCGCTTTAATAAATGGTGCCGGAAAAAGTGGCTTTTCACATGCTGAAGACTAAAAGTAGACCTAAGCCTATCACCATGCACCAAAACAGAGTCAAAAGGGCTTAAAGATCTAAATATTAAAACAAAAACACTAGATCTATTGCAGAAGGAAGTAGGTAAAAATCTTGAAGACATAGGGGTAGGCAGAGAATTTATGAAAAAAACCAAATTGCATGGGAAATACTTCAAAGAATCAACAACTGGGATCTCATCTTATTGAAAAGTTTTTGCACATCAAAAGAAATCACTGATAGAATAAAAAGAAAATCCATGAATTGGGAAAATATTTTAGCCAACTGCCCCTCAGACAAAGGACTTCTACCAAGGACATATAAAAAATTTTTTAAAAAATCAGGCCCTCCAAATTCAAAGATCCAATCCAAAAATGGGCCTCTGAGATGAATAAACACTTCTCAAATGAAGAAATACTACTGGTGAATAAATACATGAAAAAATGTTCAACATCATTAGTCATTCAAGAAATGCAAATTAAAACAATACTGAGATTCCATCTCACCCCAGAAGGAATGACTATCATCAAGAAATCAACCAATAACAAATGCTGGAGGGGCTGTGGGGAGAAAGGAACCTTACTCAACTGCTAGTGGGAGTGTAGATTGGTGAAACCACTGTGGAAATCAATTTGGAGATTCCTTGCAAAACTAGGATTGGAACTCCCATTTAACCCAGATATTCCCCTTCTGGGTATTTGTCCAGAAGAATTTAAAAAAACAAAACCAGAAACAAAAACAAAAAAAATACCAGGGGGCTGGGGATTTAGCTCAGCGGCATAGCGCCTGCCTGGCAAGTGCAAGGTCGTGAGTTCGATTCCCGGTACCAGAAAAAAAAACAGAAAAACAAAAGCAAAAACAGACGAATTTAAGACGTCATACCACAGCAATATATGTGCATACATGTTTATAGCAGCACAATTCATTTTAGCTAAATCTTGGAAACAACCTGGATGTCCATCCACTGAGGAATGGATAAAATGTTGCAGTATTTTTATACGATGGAGTATTATTCAGCTATAAAACAAGATAAACTCAAGGCTTTTGTAGGTAAATAGATGCAACTAGAGACAACACTCATAAGTGAAATAAATCAGACCCAGATGTGTAAACATCATATTGTCTCCTTGGTGTAGGAACCTGAAAGGCTAGGTAAAACTCAAAACATACAATAGGTGGTAGGAAAGTGAAAGAAATTGCTCAAAGGAAGGAACAACTGAGATGAGGGAAAGAAGAAAAAAGAAAGAAGGAAGGCAAAATATAAAATATATATACATATATATATATATGAATAGCTGTGATGACTGTATTGTTGTTGTCTGATGGTGTATTGAAATGAACAGTTAATGCTTACAATTTTTTATGATCTGATCAATTTTGCCTGCTTGTATCTGGTAATCTGAGCAACGTTTGAAGGTAGCAATATGCAATGGAACTACCATGGTGAATTCCTACCATCTTGTCTAGTGAGACCCTGAATTACCTCTAATGTTTTATCTAATAATTATTTTTTTTATTCTCTTTAATGGTTTGACAAATCTTCCATGCTTACATCTGGTAATCTGAGCAAAGTAGTTGAAGGTAACAATATGTAATATAGCAATCACTGTTAATCCCTATCATTTTGTTTTCAAACGCTGTATCACTTTTAATGCCTTGCTTTGTTTTGTTTATATTTGTGATGTTGGTATGCTGCTAGTGTTCCTTTTTTTCATTTACTACTCTCTTTAAAATAAAATTAAATGAAAATTTGAAAGGTGGTTAGATGACATAAGTGAACATCACTGCAAGCCCTAGTGTTCTTAGGAGAAGGGTTCTTGGGTTTCATTGTTAAAGCTCTGTTTTAAATTAGCACAAAGCTGCTTAATTCAAAACAAGGTAAAAGGTCAGGTTTTGCTGGACAGGAAGTGAGGACCGAGAGGGTGGGGAGAGAGGACGGCAAGAGTGGGTGGGCCGCTGCGTGTGGGACAGAAGAGAAGGCAGAAGGACACGCAGTCCTCTCTCCAGCAGCCGGCCTCTCAGGGTTGTCACGGCAGAGACTAAAGCAGCCCAGCTGCAAATTTATCACACTCTTTACGAAGGTCAGCAGGAAGAGATGGGGGCAAGGCGGGAGCAGGGCTGAGAGGGCTCCTTTCCACAAAAGTTACTCAGTGCATGGTCTTCATAAGTATGTTTGAAATTGTACATCCTCAGAGGCTGGGGATTTAGCTCAGCGGCACAGCGCCTGGCTGGCAAGCGCAAGGTCGTAGCTCAATTCCCAGTACTGGAGAAAAACCAAAAAATAAAAAGAAATTGTACATCCTTGACTTGAACATCAATGTATCAATATGGCTTAAATCTGCTTTCTGTTAACTAAAAGATTCAGTCACCATCTGAGAGTCACTTAGCACTGATCTTTTAATTACTGTAACCCACTGTACCCTGATGTCCACACTACGAGGCATGTTCTCCATCTCAGTGGACCGCGGTTGTTTTACAAAGTCAGAGCTATTTCACGAGCAAGTGTGATAATCTTCTGTGTGCTCGGGTGACCTCTGATTTTATCTGTAGTTTTGTGCTATTAAGCTAAGGCCTCATGAATAACCTTGGTGACCACAGGGCGGGAACTCCTTCAGTCTCCAGATCATGCTGGTGTTACCTCGGTGATTAGCTTCCAAACTGTGCTGTTCGGGGTTAGTAACGGAGGTAAGGGAGCACAACTGCAAATTACCCGGAAAGTTCACCCTAAAAGCTTTAGATATGTGCCAGCTGCCTCGCTAACAGTCACACTGAAAGAATTCATCTTCCACAAGTTTTTTGGTGCAAGTGTTCTGGTGCCTGGCAAGCTACACTGACATTAGCACGCAGTGATCCCAGCTTCTCGGGGGTTTAACTCTCAGGCATCCAGAACTATGCTTTCATCCAGATGCAGCCTCGGAGAGCCAAATGGACCGCATCCACATTTGCACATTTCTCTGGAAATGCTGCTTATCTGGCACACAATAGTTCAGGCACGGAAGATGCCAAAGTTCTGTTTCATGCTCTTAAGGAGTTCACAGTCTCTGGAAGGAAGGGAGTGTAAAGAACAGGCAGCATCCGTGCAAAAACCCTGTGAAGCGCAGGGACAGCAGCGAGAGCTGCACTGCTTCTGCTCCAGGGAGCGCAGGATGGTGCTGGTAGGAAGTCTCCTTGAGCCCAAAAGGGCAGCCGGGCCTGAGCCAGGGGAGTAAAGACGCTCTTGTACATTTGCAGGGAGTAGCAGAATAGTGAGCATATCTGATTCTGAACTTCTGGATTCTCATGAATATCCTCAAAACTCTGCATACCGTAAATACTCCTTCTTGGTCATTAGTCAAGACAAACCGCTCTTGGTGGTGCTGGAATCATTCCAAATTAAATTGTTAAAACATCTAATCACTCTCTGGAAAGCGGAGGGGACTCTGGGATCTCAATCCAGCACCAAAATTGAGTCTTAGTGCAAGAAACAGGTACTGACTGGAGTTTGAGATGTTTCTCCCTGAAAAGACCATAGCAGAAAAAGAAAAGGAATGTGTGTGTGTGTGTGTGTGTGTGTGTGTGTGTGTGTGTGTGTTTCTTTAATGTGGTGCTAAGGATGGAATGCGGAGCTTTTGATCTGAGCTACACCCCCAGCCCTGTTTATTCTTCATTCATTCATTCATTCATTCATTCATTCATTCATCCATTCATTCAGTCAGAGAGTGGTATTGTTAAGTTCCTTCATAGCCCAGGCTAAGGGCAAATGTGAGATCCTCTTGACTCAGTCTCTCAGAGTGTGCCAACAAGCCCTGCTCAAATGTGTGTATTCCTCAAAGCAATTTAAATACACTCAATGATCCCACCTCAGCCATTCTTCTTGTGTAACAGATTTCCTTACTTCTTTTTTTATGTCACCTTATGGGCTGTAAATGACTTCAGGATTTAGTTGTTTATAAATTCCGGAAAGTTCCAACCTTCCTTTTTTTCTTGTTGTTTTTGTTTTGTTTTGTTTTTTGTTTTTTTCTGGTACCAGGAACCGAACTCACGACCTTGCCCTTGCCAGGCAGGCACTGTGCCTCTGAGCTAAATACCCAGCCCTCCAACCTTACTTTTTAATTGAGATATCTCATCATTTATATTCTGTAGTAAAATATTCTGAATTGTAGACCATTTCTCTTTACAACTCCCCACATTAGAAAGAAAAATAACAGCAAAATACACCCCTTCAAAAAGTCTCACCCTCATAAAACCTAAACCCTGCAAACGGCCTGTGTCCATCCACAGGTGAGCGGATAAAGGAACTGTGCTATTTACACAGTGGAATACTACTCTGCCATAAAGAAGGATACACTGGAGTCATTTGTAGGAAAAAGGATGCACCTTGAAACCATAATGTTAAGTGAAATAAATCAGACGCACAGGCTTAAATGTCGCAGGTTCTCTCACATACGAGAAACCCAAAGTACAATTAAACAGCAAAGTAAAAGAATGGGAACTTGGGAGATAGAGCTTTCTCAGATGAGGTGAGAGAAGGGACAGAGATTAAAATAAGAACTGAGACTGAGATGTCCACACAGCAATGCCCCACAAGGTATGCAGCCATTACGCCCTGCAAAGTAGACCCATAAAGAGCAAATTTGAAAATAAAAATGATTCTTTCCCGAAAAACAAAAAAAAACAATCCGACCAAGATTTGCACTCTACGTGTAGGCAAAGCCCAGGGTGAGTGTGTAAAGGTGCTGACATTCACACCTTTGAATTGGGGAGTGTCTTCTCTTAAAACTTCCAAATCCTAATTCTCACAAAAACAGGTAACTAAGAGCCATCCTGATGAATTCCCTGAATATGTGGGTGTTGCGGGATAATGATTCTCTTCTCAGAGAGGGAGACTGTCTGCTTCCGGTTTAAGTAGGAACAGAAAACCTTCAGGCCTTGCTTCCCAGAAGCACAGCTGCGTCTGTGTGTGTGTGTGTGTGTGTGTGTGCGCGCACGCGTGCCTACAGGCATGTGTGTTTCCCTTTGCTGTCAGCTGTTCGGGCTCTCCTGTCTTTACACTGGCACATCAGCACCACGTGTTCCATTCCCAGCTGTGGTCTGCATCCTTGTGGAAATATCCACCTGTGACCTGATGGGGCCCTGGTGCCCAGCGCTGTAGTTACAGGTGTGGCGCTGGTCCCCAGCTCAGCCCTTCAGCCCTGCACTCGCTGGACTGTGTCTCTGCTCCTGGTTACCTGCTTGGTATCAGCCCGGCTGCCAGGGCCACTCTCAATGTGCTACACTCTTTTTTGTTGTTGTTTTTCTTTGTTTTCTTTGTCTTCATAAAACCTAGAGATTAGATTCTCCACCAGAACCATCACTGGATGGGTGCAGGAAGGTCCTTGGCCTCGCTTCCTCCTAACCGAGCCTTAGGCAGCTTCTCGCTAAGATGAGAATACTGATTATCTGTCTGTGCCAGCCCGGAAAGAGCTCACACAGGCGTCTGCAGCACTTGACGTCACCCAGAGGGTGCCACTCATTTTCACAAGGGTTTCTTGTGGTGGTTGGTTGTGGGGGCCAGGGTCACCCCACATGTGGAGAGCAAACAAGAAACAGATTTCACCTCAAGCTCTCCGTATCTGCTGGGTGCCCCAGCAGGGGCTCAACTCCAGGTACACGCAAATGAGGAACCAGCTAGACCCAGGAGCTGAGCACCCGGAGGCCCTAAGCCCTTGGCAACATGGACAGTTGGTGGAATGTGGAGCACTGAGGAGGTGGAAGGGTGCTGGGACAATGGGGCGGGCTTGGAAAGGATACCAGGATCCCTAGGTCCTCCATTCCTTCTTCCGTCCCCCTTCCCCTCCCCCTCTCCCTCCCCCTTCTCTCCTTCTCCCCCTCTCTCTTCCCCTCCCCCGTTCCTCTCCTTCTCCCCCTCTCTCTTCCCCTCCCCCGTTCCTCTCCTTCTCCCCCTCCTTCTCTCTCCCTTTCTCTCCTGCCATCCTGAGGCAAGGAGTCCTCATCCACCATGCACTCCTGCTTGCAATGAACCCAAAAACAACACAGCTGTGAACTAAATCCCTGAAACCATGAGCAGCGTAAACCTTTCTTCTTTATAAATTGATTATCTCAGGAAATTTATTACAGCAAAGGAAAGCTGACACCATACCCACTGCTTTACTCTCAGTAAAATAATTTCAGTAGAATAGTGTCCCCAGTACTGAGTATTTCTACTGCAATTCTTTATTCCATCAGCACATCCACCTCATGCTACATGTGGAATGATGAGTAAGCATGAAGCTTATCAGAAAGTAGAACATGTGACCTCTATTTCAAGGACAGGCACATGGCTACCTGTTCCCCGGGACCTGCAGTCCAACCATGTGAAGCCACTTGCCTTTCTAAACCCTATGAGAGCAAGACACAAGTGCACAGCAGCCTCAGCTCTGCTTGGGTTTTCTTTTCTTTAATGAAAGCAGGACTGCTGTGTTCCTCACCCTTAGTGGAGAAATCAGGAAGCACATTTGACCCAGCCTTCCCTGCCACCTCACATTTCTAGAGCTGTCTTGACCCATGCAGCTATGGCCCCTGGACAACCTTCTGTCACTCACAAACTCTGTGTTCTTCTCTTAAGAGCACTCAATTTCAGGTTTAGAGCTAGACGCACAACCACACCTTGTAAACCACCCTGCCAGACCAACTGGTATTTGTCCTCTGGCACCAGGCATGGTGAGGTCAGGGACATGCTTGGAACTCCACACCATGCTGTCAGCACCCAGGAGCCGGACATGGGCCCGGCCTGGCCTCCCGCTAGCTCAGAGCGAACGACACCCAGTCCCTCCTTTTCTTGCACATCTGGGTTCCAAACTGCACAGCAAGAGTTTGCTGAGACATCCATTTGTATTTGTGTCTGTTTCCTCTCACCCTTCTTCCAAATATACACTAACTGCTGCCTATTTCCCTGTTTCAAGTTCCCGTTTTTATGGGATAGAAACGTCTGGTTGGAGCCAACTGCTCTTACTGTCTTTGTAAAAAGTCTGTGCTCACCATGGAAGCAATGCTAGCGGTCTGGAGAGAACGGGAGACAGGGAGGGGTATCCCTGAGTGGGGGAGGGGCCGGCCAGGCTTCCAGAGTCTCGGGAGGAGGCACTGAGGCTGAGGTGACAGAAGTCCACTGATGAAGCTGGGCTTCTCTCGGAAGGGGAGGACACATGGGAGGTGGGACTCACCCGCAGGGCACAGCAAGGCAGGCTGTGACAGGATGGATCACACACGCAGCCGCGGGCCCCCTCAGTTGGACATTAAAAACCTCAATGCCACCCAAGGCTTTTGGAAAGCAAAGAGAACACGGGACAGCAGCCTCTGTCTGGCTGCCAAGAGGGTGGAGTCTGGTCCAAAACCCAAAGGCAGAGCCTTGGGTCGGCTACAACCCCAGCTCTTGTTTTAAAGTTTGACTCAGGGACTCGGTCAATCACCTCACTGGTCTTGAACGTGCAGTCTTCCTGCCTCAGGCTCACAGAGCCCTGGGGTGGGGAGGCAGGAGCCATCAGAGCCAGCTCAGATTTCTTAGCATCTTCCTGAGCTCAAGTCCACAGACTCGGCTGACGTCCTCCGCTGTCCGTGGTGCGCAGCGAGCAGCTCCCCTCCCCACCCGCCCCACTTGGCATTTCTCAGGTGCCGCACTGCTGAGAACCTTTCCGTGCACCAGGGAGGAGGCACGTGGGAACAGTTTGGGAAAGGGGAGCACTGCCTGCTCTCAGAAAGGAATTCTCCTTGGGGAGAAAGAGAGAGGCTGTCACAGGCACAGGGTGAAGAACGGAGGAAGTAACTCCTGATGCCCAGCAGCACACAGGGTAGCTGTGCTTGGCAATGTCTAATCGTCTGTTTCAAAATAGCTTAAAGAAGGGGGGGATTTTAAATGTTCCCAACACAAGGAGATAATAAACATCTGAGGTGATGGGTATGCTGGTTACACCGATCTGATCGTCACAGGTCGTATTCATCTACTGAAATGTCCATAGGTACCTGGCATTATCATGTGTCAAATAAAAATATATAATTTTCTTTTTAAAAGAAAGAGCCAGGCATGATAGCATATGTCTGTGATCCCAGCACTTGGGAGGCGGAGGTAGGAGAATTGCAGTGAGGTTCAGGCCACCCCAGGCTACATAGGGAGACCTTGCTCAAAAAGTAAAAAACAGAAAACTAAAAAATAGTTAAAATTAAAGAAAGTTTCCTTGGATACCCAGAGAAAGGAGAGAGACCACAGCACAGGTGGGAGGAGGGGCTTCCAGATTCCCAAAGGAAGATTCCCCTCCAGGCCCCGGGAGTGGGGACCACAGTAGATTCCAGCAGGGCCTGGGGTGAGTCAGGACTTTCACCAAGGGCTTCCCAGCCCAAGCAGAGCACAGAGGCAGCACCGTCCCTCTCAGGGCACCATGGAGATTTGGCCGTAAATCACTTCAGTGCCAATCAGAGCGCCTGGCAACTGCAGCTTCCTGGGCGCAGGGGAACTTGTGTGCGCCTCCTCCCTTCATCATGAGAAGGAGGGGAACTCACTGTGGTAACAGAGATAAATTCACCTGCAGGCCAGGGCTGGGGACTCACAGCCAAACCTGATTTAATACAAAGAAGGCACGAAAATGCAACCTACTTCATTGCATGGCTATGAAACTGCACCTCCCCTAGACAGACCCACTAATGCCCAGTGTCCTACCTGAGCCCCAGGACTCAGGAAGGCTCCGCTCAGGGAGTGAGCAATGCACGCCGCTCACTCAGCTCACAGGCTTTGGCTCTCCTCCCCTGAAAGCCATGAGGGGCGCCTTCGCCTTCACACAGTCACTGGCTCCTTCGGAACCCTCTTTCCTGATGATGTGCCCAGCTTTTCCGAAGGGTGCAGTCCCTCCCTCCTGCTTTCCTGAGCCTCTTTGTGTCCTCCGTCAAGCTGCTGGGCGCTTCTGCAGTGTGGCACAGCCGGCGGCCTCACCTCCTGCGGTGTACCTGTTCCCTTGTCTTGTTTGCTGCCTACGAAGAGCGTTAACCCTCATCCGTATCTTCTCCAGCATCTTCTGTTACTGTACTCTCGACAAAGCCTGGTCTTTGCTTTTAAATTGACAGATAAAACTGTATGTATTTCCTCGGTGCAACACGATGTTTCGAAGTCCGTATACATTGTGGAATGATTGCAGCCAGCTAATTAACGCACATGCATCTCCTGTGGTTGGAATTGGTGCAGCCTAAACTGAGCAACCGCCCACTCTCTACACTTTTCAAGAATTCAATGTATGGTCTCAACTTTTGTTTTAAAGCGGAGGGCATATCCACGACAGTTATGTGCTACTATTACATCAGTTTCTACCTAGTAATACATCCTGGGGAAACTCAAATTGAATGTGTATCTCCAGGGTTTATGACGCTGAAATATTGCTGAGCAGAAAATCAATGCCTTCTGAAAGAATTCCTTACAGACAATGGTACCATATTTATTTTCCTACCTTAGAGTGCGACACAAAATGAAATGTAAAGAATTTAGAATGACTCCAGGTAGAGCAGCCCGACAGAAAGACGTGACTGGCTGGCGGAACGGAAGGGGGCGGAGAAGTAAAAACAGAGCGGGAACAAAGAACGAGCGCAGGGAGTGCCTACGGCCACGCGGCTGGGTGGTGACCGTCACGGAAGGTATGGTGTGCCCATTCCAAGGAGGAACAGAATCGCTTTGTCTATGAACACTAGAAAACAATGTTATAAAGCACAGACAACAGTTTTTGGACTTCTCAAGAATATTTTCAAATCCAAAATAAATTATTCTGATATTAAGTCTCTGAGATTCAACCAGAAACAGCATGTTACGGGGAAACCAGCCCAAACCCAGCTGCTCCAACTGTCCTCCCACAACCCAAGTCGCTCCTGACGCCAGATGCCTGGGGTTTTTTCCTCCACATACAAAGCAAGCAAGTGATTCTGGCTGTAGCACACACGAGTTAAGTGCTCCCGAATTTAATGCAGTTCTGACCCTATCTACCTGGAGGTGGTGAAGGGTCTCACAGGTGGGGCTCAGTCTCTAAGTCTGTCCACCGCCCCTCTATACACACTTTCCATGCCTAACACAAACCCTGAGTTATTTTATCTCTGCTTCTCACAGACCAGCTTTCAATCAGAGTCCCATAACTTCCTCCTCAGATCAGGCCATGGCTGGAGCAGCTTATGGAACTTAGGGAATACGTTGAGCACCTCTTACCTCAGCTGGCACACCAGGAAGGACACACACGGGAGGCAGGGGTGGAAAGAAGGAAGTACAGCATGTGGCTTCTCCCATTTCTACTCCAGGGGCCACCTCCCAGGGACCTGTGCGTGCCCTGCTCTGTGGAGGCTCCTGACCCTTGGTCTGCCTGGGGGCTGCATACCGCAGACATGACTAAGGAAGGGACAAGTATGTAGGAATGTGGCTGCACAAAAGCCACCAAACCTATGCTGGCGGCCCTGGAGGGGAACCCGGGCAAGGTGTGGATCTTCACGTTCCGGTTCCAGCATTCCTTCCTTGCAGACAGGGGTGTAAGCGTATCTGAAATCAGGGTCTGGTCAGCTGCTAACAGACAGGGTGGTGAAATTGCTCAAGATTAGGGATTTTAGGGCCTGCCTAGAGAAGGAGAAAGTCTAGTTGCTATGGCCAGTTTGCCTTGGGGTGGAGTTGTGATCTAGTAACCACGGACAGAATCAGAATATATATACATAAAATAATCTTACAGAGTTCGTGCCAAACAGGGGACACCGAGAGTGTGGATGGTGGAAAAGGTTCAGCCCATCTGAGAAATGCCAAGCAAGCTAGTCTCCCAGGGCTGTTGTTAAGGCAGAAGGGGCTGGTAAGAGAGGAGCTCGCAGCGAGGGGCAGAGGAGGAAAGGATTTCAGGCTGCCACAGGGGTTTTTGTTCTGTGTGGGTGGGGAAGCCGTTTCCCAGCGGGGTTACGCAGGAGAAAGTGTGGAAACAGGGTGTGCCTATGGGCCCCATCCTGGAGGCTGTGCTGTGGGAACGGGCAGAAGGGAAAGGCAGGAGCTGGTGACCCACTTTCCTGAGGAGGACAGCACAGTTCAATGAAAAGAAAGGCACAGAATTCTAAGGGAAATAAACCCAGCACAAAGGCCCAAGGTTCCAGCTGGAAGAAATTCGGAAGTCATCTCCTGCCAGCCCTCTACCTTACAACTGGAAATTAAACATCAGGAAAGTTTGGTCAACTTTAAAATAATCTTGCGTTATTCTCTACCTTCGAAAAGTACATGGCATCTACCCTCTGTCTCAGGCTCGATTTCTGAAGGAAACAAGCTACACTGGCCAGTCCTGCAGTGTAACCTATTATTTATTTCCTTACCTCCAAAATGACAGTCAAATAATAGCAAAAACATAATATATGTGTAAACCTGATAAAATGAATAAAAGGAAAACATGCAGTTTATGGGAAATTCCGTCACATTTCTGGAAAAGTGTGAAGGAGTAGGAGATTGAAGACCCCTGAGGAGAAACAAAGCATGGCTGGAGTCACACACAAACGTGAATGCCTTGTAGTAACTGGACAAGCTGGATTCTGTGAGTCAAACCTGTCATTCATCAAGGGAAAATAATGTAAATTAATGATCCAAGAAATATATTTACAGTAAATTCATGATCCAAAACATGTATGTTTTGTGATTTAATTATAGCTTATAGAGATCTAAAGGTATCTATTCTACATATCACATTATTTAAAATGTTTCAATCTGTTACAACCCTTAAAGTTGTTCCTTTCATCTCTGTTTTACAGGTAGGGAAATGGAGACGCAGATTAGGTTCTGAGTGGTCAAGTTAAGGGAAGGTGAGAGCAGGCTTTGCACTTAGTGATTTAGCTAGGGATCCACACCTATAGTTGTAGAGGAACTAAAAGTAGAAAATAAGATTCATACTGGGATGAAGCTGAGCTACAGAACTTGCCATGCATGCCTGAGGCTCTGGGTTCCCTACCTGGGGCTGCAAAAATAAAGGGGAAAAAAGAAAAGGCAGTAAAACCAGGGATAGTTACAAGCAGGCTCTGAGGGAGGTGGCCCTGGGGTTGATAGAGTGAATAGATGATCCTTTTCCTCCCAGAGCTTCCATAAGTTCTCCTCTTTTTATTTCTATTTTATTCTGCTATCTGATTTGCCAAACCTTTACACATAGTACTAAAAACTAAACAAAAAGTAAAATAAAAGAGAAATAAAACCCAGGATGCTGAAAGTACAGGGTGATGCTGAATAGATTTACAGAGGCTAAGAAGAAGTGTGTTTTTTTGTTTTTGTTTTTTTTCCGGTACCAGGAATCGAACTCATGACCTCACGCTTGTCAGGCAGGTGCTGTGCCACTGAGCTAAATCCCCAGCCCAATACTGAATAGATTAATAGGGCTGTATTCCAATCAGCTTCACGTGGAGCAAAGGAAACATCTTTGAAGATCGTACTCTAAGATAATAAAGATTAAATAAGTCTGAAAGACATTTAAAGAAATATAAAATGACTCGCCGCTTATCAGCAGACACATTCAAACTGCTAGTGCTTCTCTCAGTGCTCTCAGTGCTGTTTAAAACACACAAAGAATGAAATGCTCTGACTTACAGTCACAGCTTTAGCATCACACAGGGTTGGCTGACTTCAAACCCTCCATCAGATGTGTCACCTTTCCCATCGGGACTTTAATTCTAAGAACAGCGTTCAGGAAAGGAAAGTTCTTTGTGTAACTTCACAAATGCCAGGCAGTGATGACCCTCCTGCATAGAAGGCAGGAAATCTTAGAAAACTTAAAATTATGTAACACGAGGAAGAATCACTTAAACTGAAATATTATTTTCTTAGGCTCACACCAGTCATCCTAATGTATGTTTCATAACTATTGCATTAACGAACCAGGAAAACATAATCAGAACAAATCTTTCAAAGAAATGACCAGAACAAAGAGACTACAGCCGTTTGCAACCGAATAGAGCCAAAATCAGCTAAGGAGTTTTCCGAAAATGTACACAGCAGGGCCCACAGTTTGGTGAACCTGTTTAGTAGGCAAAACAGATTATGATTTGGCAAAACTAAAATAAACAATAACAACAACAAAACACCTGAAGCAAGGCCAAAATTTAACCCTGACTTAACTAGTAGGACTTCTATGTAGATAACCTCATGTGAAATAATCTGCTAACTCTGTTGGAAATAATGACTTCACACATGCAAAAATATGTAATATCTGATCAAAAAAAAGTAAAGGATAACTAGGGTCAAAATGCACTTTGTGTTGTTCCCATTAATTCTGCAAGAAATAAAACAAAAAATAGGACAGACAGAAAGTACACAAGAAAGGACTTCCATTATATTTCCTCAGTCAAAACAACAATCTGATTTGGGTGGTCTTTCTACAATCACACACTATATGGATTAAAACCTACCCACAGTATTTTCTGTAGCCTTGTATTGAACCTTTTCCCCTTTCCGTGGGGCTGGACTTGGTGATCTGGACTTCTCCGGGATGACTGTATATAGGGAAGACTTCTGAGGCTCTCCCCGTAAAATACTCCACCAGCTGTCCCCAGGGCGACCTCAGACCGCATGCCAGAATGACCACAGAGAGAGGAAGGAAAATTCCATTCCTTTCCAGTGCCTCTGGATAGAATGTGACACTGTTCACAGGCCCTATAAAAGCAAGCCAGCCTCCCTGGTTAGAGCACAGGTTACATAGACCAGGCAATAAAATTATTCTATGGCCCAAGTTGAACGATGCGCTCTGTGCCTTTTTCTTAGATCCCCAAGTGCCAAACTGCAGTGGGCACATTTTACAGCTCACAAAACCCTCCTATCAGTTCCTTGATTTGTGGAGGAACAACCACTGAGGCAGCATAAGAAAATAAAAAGCAAAAGCCAAATGTAGGTGAATGCTCTCAACCTCAGAAGCAAAACCACCTTGTGTAGGAGACCTCCTTGGTCTCCTGTTATGCCCCGGAGAGAATGGCGATGGGTATGAGAAAAACAGAGACAAGAGCTGGGTGAGGTAGAGGTGACCACCTACCTGATTCGCAAGAGGACCTGACTTCAACATAGGGGCGTTTATTTACACTCTTGTGAAGTTAGTATCATGAGAGGCAGTGTTGCCTAGTGACTAAGAACTGTAACTGTCCAGGAAGGAAGTCTCTCTCAAGACTGAAGTATTGTGACTACTTGAGGCCCTCTGGCTCTGTCCTGCCTTCACACGTATGACCAATCTCCAGCTCCAGCAGCTCCCAGTGTTGTAGGTAGAACTCTGGGGATTCACGTTCTCCCCAAGTTTTAAGTATACGTGTGTGGGGGTTACCCTGATATTCCCATTTAATTCATCTGAGTGACTCAAACAATGCTCTATGGCTGGGTGCAGCCCCCCAGAGGCAACCCAGCAATCCCATTTGTAGCTGCTGTGGGAAGGAGTTACTGTAAATTATATGTATATAATTTCTTTATGTGAGAAAAGCAGCAGTCAGCATTCACAGTCCTGGTTCAGATCACTACTAACTTGCCCACGTCCTGTCTCTGTCACAGGTGAATATACGGCTTGCTTGACGACCTCCATCCTGTGCAGACGGTCACACGCTGGCCACTCTGGTTGTAGAATGAGAGAAACTGTGACATTGTGTGATCTGAACCAGAGGAATGTAAAGCACAGCCTAGTTAGACATGGTGATGATGTGATCTACAATCATACATATGTTTGATTTTTGTGTCAATCCTGGCACAGAGCTCCCCAAACTCTTCGAATTTTCTAAGTGTTATGAGCACTTCCTGTTAGTTCTAGCAAGCCGCCTACAATCACACCTGGGTTCCCTCAGCGAGATGATCTCAGGAAGCCGAGGGAATTGAAGGATGGGTCTAGCTGCCAAGGAAACCAAACCTGTGCTTAGAGTGGGAAGGAAAGCTCAGCTGCACTTCCTGACCCCTGAGGGGAGAGGGACAGACACAGCCTCAGTCATCAAAGGCCAGTGATGTAACCGCCAGGGCCACGCAATGAGCCTCCATAAAACCAAAAGTTGGAAGGTGGTGAGCAAGGAAGGGGGACACCCCAAACTCAGGATCCACAGGAACTGCTGTGCTTCAGACCCTTCCAGACTCTGCCCACCTATCTCTTTATCTGGCCGTTCAATTGTTTACTTTAATATATCTTTTGTAATGCATCGGGAATATAGAAAGTGGACTTCCTTCTGAGTTCTGTGACCCATCCAGCACATAGTGGGTCCGCAAGAGCTCATGGGAGCCAGCACTTATGCAGTCGGGGCTGTGCGGTGATGTCCTGGGCTTGTGATTGGCTCCTGGAGCCAGGCAGCCTGTGGCACTCCGTGCACCTGCCCTGTGCAGCCCAGTGATGGGTTCTGCAGGCAGATCGGGCCACAGTCGAGGGAATGTGGGGCACCCAGTCGCCGTTCACAGAAGTTAGGAGACTGCGCATAGTGTCATATAGCATGTGTTTTTGTATATGAGAAATCTAAAAAATAAACAAACCAATAAAAGAAAAGAGATAGCAGGAAATTAGAGAAGGCAGACCAGTATACCAAAGTGGAGTTCAGTTTTCTGCTGATTAATACATACTACTAATAAAAGATAAGCTTAAATGTCACAGTGTTTCTCCTGTATAAGGAACCGAAATTTGAAGGACAAAAACAAAGACAGTGGCAAGTAGGGAGATAGATCTTTATCAAAGGGGAAGGGGAACAGGAGATAGAGGGGGTGGGAGGGGAGGGAAAAGGAATGAAAAAGGAATTAAAATATGTTCTGCCGGGCATGGTGGTGCACTTCTGTAATCCCAGCACTTGGGAGGCTGAGGCAGGAGGATTGCCATGAATTCAAGGCTAGTCTGGGCTACATACTGAATTCAAGGCCAACCTGAGCTACATAGTGAGACCTTGTCTCAAAACCAACCAACAAATAAACAAAAAAGAAGTGTTGTGTCCGAGCATCACCTCCACATAGGGATGTAAACATTACCTGCTGCAGACATGGACTCATAAAAAGTACATCTTGAAAAAAGTGTATTGTCTGAAATCAAATACACATGGCTTCAAATTTTGCTCTACCACTAAATACATGACATTATTTTCAATCTGCTTTCTGATGATACAGTGCGTACACAAATTTTAGCTTATGGAGCCAGGTGATTGTGAAAAGGAAAGTTTCATAGTGTTCAGGGCTGTGTCCAGAAGCTGCAGAGAGTGTAACACAGGTTAAAGCCACTTCCATCAGTTACTGTTCTCTTAGCTTGCATGTGAACATGTACACAAATACACCTGCACAGACATCATCTATGTGGCTATATGTAATCTCAGCCTATTTCTATCCAAATTGCATAACTGAGAAGACGTTATTTTATCTTCACTCAGCATACGTGTTTATATTCATGTTTGGACTGTCATTCTCAATAGATAAATGCTGAGTGTATTCCATATGGTAAACGCTGTACCAAGACCAGGCATAAATGTGCTAGAACTGCTTTCTCCCTAAAGAAGTTGACAACCTGTTTTGGAGCAATAGAATTATTCCCATTCTTACCGAAACCCCCACATATTCATTGTTGATTATAAGCATTTTTACTTTTCCTCTTCCAAAGTGTACTAAGAATTCACACAGAAAATAGAGACAGTGGTTTGAGGCTAGTTAGCAAGTTGCTGAGACAATATTTTCTGCTTCGTTCTGAGCTCCAGCAAAGACTACACCAACAACGTACATCAGCTGGGATGGCTCTGTACAGTCCTGTAGATGCAGGTCTGAGACACAGAAAATCATTCACCATTTTATGTGTATCATGAATGCATCCTTGCTGGGATATAGAAATTGAGCACTTCTCCGTTATAACACCCATGCAACCTGAAAAGAATGCAGTCCACCAAAAATTTGTTAGCACATTAGAAAAAAAAAAAAAACACAATAGCAATTATGGTGCTTCAGGGTGTCAATTTGATTGCTGCGGGAGCCGCGGGGATCAGTGAAGCATGCTCTGGCATGCCCGTGTGGCACGTGGGCCCCACAGCTGGCCCTGGTCCTGCTCCTCTCTGGCACTGCCCTTGCTCTGCTTCCGGTGTGCCGTGAGCTGAGTGGTTTTGCTGCACAGGCCTCTGCCATGGACCAACCCATCCTGGACTGAAGCTTCTGAAAGCGGAATAGAGCTCTCCTCCTTTAAGTACCTACGTTCCCGAGTGAGACAGGAAGTGGCGGGAGGACTTTCCCCCTTGATCTACATCCCAGTCATCACTTCTTTTGCAGACTGTTCGCTCCAGGGCCAGGAAGGACTTTCAGCCTGGACAAGTAGGTATGTCCCTGCTACCAGCGGTGAAAATCAATACTCAGGAGGTTTTCTCAAAAATTTCTCACTGATTCGTGGGACTTTGCTAACAAATTACTGCTTTCTCTTGGTGTTGCTTTTCCGAAGTTCATACCAAGCGCCAGGAAAAGAAATGAACTTCGTCCTGTCTAGCCATTCTGTGGCAGCGTGGCTTTCCCCCTCAGTAATCATCATGCACTGGGGCCCAGGCCATGTTCACTAGGGTGTGTGGGTGACAGCGGGAGGCCGCACTCGAGGCTCAGTGCCTGCCTGGAGCCCAGGGCCTGGGCTCATCTTCAGTACCACTACCAAAAAATGCACTGGTGTTGCGGCTCAGCTCCATAAACTTGCGCAGAAGCTGAGCAACGTTCTTCTCCTAGCTTGGAGATGGACAGTGGAGTAGGAGGGAGGGTGGAGCTAGAGAAATAGAAACCGAGCAACCTAAAACACAAACAATAGAGGAGCCACACGCAGTACACACAGAAGGGGACAGGCGGAGACACTGGCGGCAGGGCTTCTCCTGTACGAGGACCCACGTGACAGCACGTGTGGAGGAGCACGCCTCCCTCACCCTGCAGGCTGCTGTGTGCCCCGGAGACACATGTCGGGTGGGGAATGCAGGAGCAAACAGCACAGGCGATGACATGGGCTTTGGGGCTAGGAAATGAGAACTCCAAGTCTGGCTTCACCACTTACTTTATAAAACTGAGCAAGTGTTACTGGAATTCTAATCTTTAAGTTCTTCAACACTTAAGTGTTAAAAATTACCTGTCCCCATGGGACAATTTTAAATAACGTATTACTATATCATATTAGATATCCTATTAAGTAACACTGAAACATACAGAGATTATTACATGGCTGGATCATTCAAAGTGCTTCATCCACCAACTCTTTACTTCATGTAACAAGCTGAGGAGATAAACACATTTTATTCCCAAGAAACCCTAAGTTGAACAGAAAGTGCAAAGTTCTTACCACAGTCTGTGGTGCAAGTGGCACTAAATAAACAAGAGCAATAACTACTTAAAATATTGCCTGCGTGTTTCACAGTGCGGGGAAATAGTTTCTTCAGTGACATAGTGATCTACTTGCCGAAACAATCTGGTATAAGAATGAAGCTATGAGAAAATATTTGGACAGAAAAAAGTAGCTCAATAAATAATTAGAAATAAAATAATTATATTTGCATTAAAGTTCCTATTGAACTACAGTAGAAATTGACAAATTTTCCAGGAGTTTTTGAAGAATAAAAGCAAGAGAGAGAGAGAAAGAAAGAAAGGGAGACTTAAATAGTCATCCAAAGAGTAAAATCATTGAAACACAAAATTTTCTTTTGTTAGATTTGTAATTTTTCCTCTAAGGTTAAAGAATGACAACCTCTGCTTTTAATTTTGATGTCAATAAAATGTGGAACCATTAACTGTGAATAATGTCTAGAAAATATCTACCTAGATATACAAAATTAGGATGGAAAAATGAATCAAGTTTTGTTTTTTTTTTAACAAAGAAAACTTGGACAAAATTCTTGAAATCTACATTTTTTTCACAAGGACTTCTTTTTGTTGTTTTTACGTGATGCACGAGAAAGCGTAGAAAAAGCAGTTAATTTTTAATAACTGTATTTATTTCCCTTTGCAATTTCGTGTCTTCATACTTAATCAAAAATATTCTGAAGTAAAAAGTATCCCAGATACTGACAGTTTCATAAGTGTTACGCATGTCTGTCCTAGGTCTCCCTCCTGCATTCATGTTCCCTTTGGGTTTATAGCGCAGGTATTTTACTCCAGAGTTAATTCGCGAGCCTTCTGCACCGTCTTGGAGTCGGAGGCGGCCCTTCAGCTCCCACTAGCAAGCAGCAGCCCCTGCCCGCTGAAAACCTTCGGTCAAGTTGCTCTTACTTCCCCACCCTGATAGAGTCTCGCAGCGTCGCCGTCTGGAACCTGGCTATCAGGGGAAATGGAGGAGGATATCGTTTTCATTGCACAATGGAGACAAACAGTGCTGGTTTCCTCTCTTGCTGATTAAATTTTTGAGGGAAAGGTTAAAAAGGAGGACATAAAAAACAGCATCGGTCTCATACCTTCTCCGGGCATTCTCCCGTACATTTGAAGCCCTGAGTGAATAGGCAGCTTCCTAGACCGCTAACAGCAGGAACCGAGGCGGTCTAAAATTAGGTGTGAGGGGGAAAGTCTCCAGGGATGTTAAAAAATGTTCCTTCGTTTGTTTTCTTTTGTGTCATTAAATAAATGTTGTAAATTATAGGTCAAACGTTCTGGGATGCTTCCAAAAGCCAACTCCCTTTTTTACTGAGCACAAATTCCAAGAGAATAATGGGAAGCAGATAAGAACTCATTATGAGGAAGAATCACAGGAGCGAACTCCTTGTATTAAAGAAATAAGAAAACCAAAGCCCAGCTACCATTCACAGAAAATCGAGCTCCTGAATAATGGGAAGGGGTAGACAATACCAGGCAATAAGAGTTGAGAAATTAATGAAAATATTCTTATTCATGACATACTCCGTTGGCACAGAGAAAGAGAAACTTAGCAGTAAACATCTCAGTCAGTCCTTGCCTATGGACCAAGCCCTCATCTTCGATCACAGGCTCCACCCTGACATGGCAGCAATGGGCCAGACCTCTCCTGATAAACAGTTCGCTCCCGTGGACCTGACGCACCAACCCTTCCTGTCCTCTGTGGAGAATATACATTTTTTTCCTATTTACACCATCTGGCCTTACACTCCTCGGTGGGAAGCACATGTCATTCAATGACAGACAGAACAGATATGTTTTGCTTACATTCCAGTCATTGGAAAAATGTACCAGGGTTCTGGTAAACACTAGAGAATTGTCCTACCACTGGGGATTTTATTAGCTAATGACGGAAAACAAGCAATAAATTAGGAAATCACGAACAAGGTGCTTATGAATGTATCAGTATGACAGACCAGCTCAGCATTTCAGATAGACACAGCTAAGACAGGAAGAGGTATAGGCACACGGTGGGTCACCGAGAGGGGAGCAGAGGGGTGCTGGTCAGGAGATGGGGCTCAGAAGCCACAGCCCAACACACACAGCCCCAAAGCCACACCACAAGACTGGCCTTCGTTCCCTAGCCCAGACTCTCACTTGGTAGAGATGAAGAAGTTCCCATTCTAATGCCTCCTAGGACGATCCTCCCCTGAACCTGTCTACCCTAACCAAATAAAATAGTCTCTCGCCATTTCCAAAGATCATTAGCGGAACTCAGAGTTTATTTTCCCACACACCATAGCATTACTGTCTTCCATATTCTTAGAATTATTCACTGTTGATGTTATATGAGCAGTTTAAATGTAGAATTGTTGTTTTTTATAGACAAGGTTGTTCAATTATCAGTGGTTACTACAGGTCAATCTATCTATTTAAAAATCCACAGACTTTTAAAGAAAGTAAAATTAATATCTAAGGGTTTTTATCCCTTAGAACTTATTTAATTATTTATTCATTTATTTATTTTTCTCTTTTTGAGGCAGGGTCTCACTATGCCGTTCAGGCTGGTCTTGAGCTCACTTTGCAGCCCAGGCTGGCCTCAAACTGGAAACGATGCTCCTGCCTCAGCCTCCTGAGTGCTGGGATTACAGGTATGCACCTCCACACCCGGCTTCTTAGCACTTATTTAATACAGGGGCTTCACTCTAAACCCTTCAAAAATCAGGTTTTAAGGAGTCAATGTGTTGTTCAGGACTTACTGACATATCCCATAAATATTAGCTGAGCCTCCAGTACTAGGTATCATTCCAAACCCCAGAATACCACACTAAGAAGTTAAAATCCAGGTGGGCATAGTGGCCCCCACCTGTAACCCCAGAACTTTGAGACACTGAGGCAGCAGGGTTGCAAGTTTGAGCTCAGCCTGGGTAATTCAGAGACTGAGCAAGACCCCATCTCAAAAATGAAGAAGGGGCTGGAAATGTACCTCAGTACGAGAGCTCTGGGTTCAATCTTCAGTACCTCTAAAAAAGCTAAAAGCTTTGTACTCAGAGAATTTGTATTATATGCAACTTTTTAAAGTGAACATGGTCTCAGACCTTGTCTTCATAACGAAACAAATGATGAAGCTTAAAATCGAACCACTTGAGCCTTTGTCTTCTTACCTCCTCCCACTTCAAAAATCTCTCATTTCTTTACAGCAGACGCACAGCCGAAATATCACACGGTTTCCCTTCCACAAGCGACTCACAGTATAAATAAATTAAAAAGAAAAATAAAAGCTAGATGATAGTAAACAGGGGCCCAGATTTGGCAAACGGGAAGGGACCAGGGGCTGAAGGCAAGGCTGGAAAGAGAAGTCCAAGATGAGTCGCGTACGCGTACCAGCTCTCCATGGTGAACGCGATCAATATGTGCCGCGAAAACGGGCTAACAGCAATAATAACTACAAAGAGATAAAGGTAAAAATGCTCACATTTCTTAATAGCTGGGTAGCCAGCGCATCTCAGAGCTGCACAGGCTCCCGGCTGCAGGGGCCAGAGCAGTCTCCTCTGTGGTGTTAACCTCCATTGGAGAGCCAGCCTTCAGTGTGGGTTCCCGTTGCAAACCTGCTTTTCTTGTCTTCCCCACGCGGGAGTTGGTGCATTGGTGCTGATCACTCTGACATCCGGTTACCCTGGAGATATCGCTGAGTGAGTTACTTCAGCAGCTTCCACATTCCATGGCTTCCTTGCCCTTACCTTCATGTATGATGGGCTTTTGCCCTCTCCCCACTTTCTGTCTATTCTGCCCCTAGAGCTCCTTGGAAGAGGAGCAAAGGAAGATATTCTTGTAGAATGCTTGTCTTTTCCTTTCTGGATTTAGTGCTCCCAGGCAACTTTATAGATTTACGCTCTCGCTTTAAGAAGATTGTCTTTTCCAGTGAACATGTTATCATCATGCGTGATTGTAGGGTAAAGCTGTTAAATAGTTAAATAGATATGTACCACGTATACTGATACAATTAGGGATCTTAATCTTCCCATCTGATATTTTCCTCATGTTCACAGCCACCAACTCCTCCCTTGCATGCAGCTCATCACAAAATACACAAGAGGTGCTGTGCAGTGCAGTTACCCATGATGCCCTGGAACTCTAGAACTCAGTCCTTCTATTGAACTGTGTCCTGTCACCCACTACCAAACCTCCTCAGTCCCCTGCACTCACACTTTGAGATGTACTAATCATTATGCACTGAATTTTTAAAGCTTCTACCAAAGAGAGATAAGATGCCATATTTGTTTTGCTGTGTGACTTATTTCGCTTAATACAGTCTCCTATTCTGTCACTATTCCTGAAAATTCATTCTTTTTCACAGGTGCATAATATATCATTGTACATACATACCATGTTATATTTATGCCTTCATTCTCTAATAGGTACCGAGGATGATCCATACTTTGTGTGCAGAGCTCTAGGGAGCTTGAGAGTGTAGATATTTGTTTGATAAGCTGATGCATTCCCACCAGATGTATACCCAGAAAAGGGACTGCTGAAGCATATGGTAGTTCTATTTTTAGTTTTTTGAGGAATGTCAATACTATTTTTTTTGAGGAACTTCAATAGTATTTTGTGCTTCAAAATACCTTTAACTAATTTGTATTTCTACCAACAATATGTAAGAGTTCCCTTTTCTCCACATCCTTGTCAGTTTATTTTTATCTCTTAAAATAATAATTTTAACAATAGAGTGAGACAATATGTCATTGTGATTTGAATTTACATCTTCTTAGTGGCTAAAGCTATTGAGTTTTTTTTTTATATATCTGTTGACAATTTGTGCTTCTTCTTTGAGGAAATGTCTATTCAGATCATTTGCCCATCTTTAATTTGGATTATTCACTTTTGTTTTTGTTTTTGTTATTGTTATGATTTCCTTACATATTCTGGACAGTAATTCTGTGTTGGGTGAGTAGTTAGCAAGTATATTCTCCAAACTTGTACATTGCCTTTGTATAGATTATTTCCTTTGCTGTGCAGAAATCTTGATTTTCTATAATTCCATTTGCTCCTAATTTCATTTTGGTGTCTGTGCACTTGAGATCTTAGCCAAGAAAACTATTGCTTACTGTACTGTATTGAGGTGTTTCCAGAATATTTTCTTCTAGTGATCTCCTAGTTTTGGGTCTTATCTTTTTAAAATCTTTTCAGTAACACTGGAAATCAAACCCAGGGCCTTGAGACTCAAAGGGAATCAAATCAAACCCCAGGCTAGGTAGTTGCTCTGTCATTCAACTTTTTCCCTAGTCCTAGTTCCAGATCCTGTACTTGTGTCTTTGATCCACTTTTTTTTTTTTTTTTTTTTTTTTTTTTTTTTTTGTCTTTTTGAGACAGGGTCTCGCTATGCAGTTCAGGGTAGCATTGAGCTCACTTTGTAGCCTAGGCTGGCCTCGAACTCGCAACAATCCTTCTGCCTCTGCCTCCCGAGTGCTGGGATTACAGGCGTGTCCCACCGTGCCCGGCTTTGATCCCTTTTTGAGTTGTTTTTATAGAGTAGAATATAGCCATCAGTGTTCAGTTTTCTGAGTGAGGCTACCTAGTCTTCCCAGAACTGGAGAGGCTTCTCTTTCTCCAATTTATCTTTTTGATGCTTTTGTCAACAATCAGTTGACAGTAGAAGCATGGGTTCACTGCCAGGATGTCTATTCCACCCCACAGCTCTATGTCTGCTTCATGCCAGTGCCCTGGTATTTTAATTATTATAGCTCTGTAGGTGCTTTAGATGTGGGTAGTAGGGTATTATGATGCCTCCCACTTTGTTACTTTTGTTCAAGATTGCTTTGATTATTTGGGTCATTTCTGCTACCATATGATTATTCTGGATGACTACTGCCCTTGGCAATTTCAAGTGAGAATCACTGTAATCTCTGTCTTATGACTTTTTATGTTTTCCAAATTGAGACAAATATATCAAACTTGTTTAATTTGGGATCAAGTAGGGACTCCCTTCAGTTCACTTTACCTTCCAAAGTAGTTATTAAATCTGATTGAAGCTGGATTTTGCAGGGTAAGATCCGAGGTTGCCCATGCAGAAGAGGCCTCCTCACTGCAGCATTTGCCAGGATCTGGGGCATGGACACATTGGGCATGTGATGATCTGATCTTCACAACGCCAGTCTACATGCATGGGACATTGCTAAGATTATTCAGCTGGTACTCCACCCAGTATTATCCAGGGACTCAAACAGTTCCACTCTCAGGACACAAAGAACTTACGATGACTTTCATCCAGTTCACTGGGTCTTTGCTTTCTGGAGAGTGAATACAGCCATGTGTGACATTTTGAGACAGATTGTGGGTCATGCATCAACCCAAAGGTATTATTTTATTCTGTATTATTTAAGCCAAAGATATTGTTCTTACAAACTACATTAGTAAAAAATTTCCTCAGGAACCCATGATTCCAGTCTACCAAAGGAGCTATTCCTTCACACTCTACCCTCTGGCTTTAAAAGTTTCTTGATTTCCCCTCCCCCTCACCTTAACAACCTTCTTGGTTACGCAAAGTCTTCAGAAATACTTTCTGTTGCCCCAGGATAATTTCTCCATATAGGTGCTTTGAAGTGTAGTGGCTTGTGCTTAGGCAACCTCAGCCTAAATTTGGTTTACCTACAAAGAATGACTAGGAGATACTTTTATCTTTATTGTAGAAACTAAATATAGCAATAACCAATACAGTTTGCTCATCTCTTATTAGTTTGCATTTGCTTATGTGTCTAGTGAACTAATACCCTAGGAATTGGCACCATCCCACATTCCATTGGGAACTTCTGTCGTTAATAACTGATTTCAACAAAATGCTGGTCTAAAACATAAGCAGTCAAATGGCCAGGTAAGCAATCAAGTTTTTCTTATCCGTCTTCCTTTTATTCGTTCTCTTTCCAAGCTATGTATCTGTGACCATTTTAGCAAATTTCATTCCTAATGCTTTGAGTAAAATAAACAAACCTCAAACTCAAACTTGGAGGGCTTCTCCTGCTCACAACGCAGATTATCTCTCATAACAGATGCAGAGGGGTTTGCCCACACACAACAAGCGTGTAAGCAATCATGCAGTTGTAGACAGCAGCTACACGTCTGTAATCTGATTCATGTCTCACCTTGGCTCCCTGGAGAGAGCGTTACCTCCCACAGGTTGAGGTCTCCGTCCCTAGGACTGCCTTTGTGCTTTAGGTACCAGCTGCAAGCCTCAGGTTGTTTCTACCAGGCTTGCTTGATTACTTTGCTTATTTTCCATTTATTACAAAGAATATGTCAAAGAATACAGACAAAAGGATGAACAGGATGAGGAATGAGAAGACAGGCACAGAGCTTCCTGGCCGTTCTGGACTCACCCCTCTCTGGGAGCCTCAACATACTCAGCTAAGGGGGAGCTTTTGAACCCTGTCCTCCTGTGATCTGATGGAGACTTCACTGTATGAGCAGGTTTGCTAACAGACTGTGTAGGAAAACTGAGCAAGTCCTGTCTTCTCAGATTTGCCTCGGCCTTTCTATGCAGGATTCCTTGTCTTAGTCTCTTATTTGTTGTTAAGACACCAAATCCAATATTTGCAATTTAAAGAAGGAGAAGCTTGTCTGGTTCACATTTCTGTCTGTGATTGGTAGGCTTTCAAGCAGGAAGACGTGGTGAAAAGGCATGGGTGGAGGAGAGCTGCGCACATCTGGGCAGCCAGGAAGAAGAGAGAGTCAAGGGAGAAGCTGGGAAGAGAGTTGCCCCCTCCCAGGTCTGCCCCAGTGATTGGCCTCTTCCTGCCAGACTGGCCTCCTTACAGCAAGTCAGCAATAAGCCCCCATCGACCAATCACCTTCCAAATACATGAGGCTTTAGGAGCCATTTTGGATCTAACCCACAACAGGGTTCAAAGGGGAATTAGATGTTAGTGATGTCCCACCTGGGCAGAGAATTTGTCCACAGTTTTTCCATGCCCCTAGATATTATGTGAGGCTGAGCTTGAGGGTGAAGGACTAATTAGCACAGTAGAGGAAATTTCAATGAAGCACAAAATTCAGGCATTGGCATAGGTATTGCTGGGTGGTTTTCCATCCAAATTTACAGGGGCTGGGGATTTAGCTCAGTGGCAAAGCGCCTGCCTGGCAAGCGCAAGGTCGTGAGTTCGGTTCCCGGTACCGGAGAAAAACCATCCAAATTTACAGGGAGAAATTGGGAGCAAAAAGCAAAACTAAATGATTTGAAAACCCTGTAACTTGTCAAGAAAAGAAGTATGAGTGAAATTGGGGACAAGCAAGATTTGGTATCTGGAGAGATTAGTTCTCCTAAAAAGAAGCAACATACTTCATACTGAGAAGATGGGAAAGTTACCAAGAGGTCATTTCTGGAATTGACCAGTTTCCATGTGGTGCTGGCTTCAGGGTGTAGATGTATAAACTCCTTTGAAAGACTTTAAGAACAGAGGCAGATGGCAGTTCCGTCCTGCCATCTAGGACACTGTTTCATCAGGATTCATTTCATTGTGCTCAGCTCCAGAAACCCTAAGGACACTGCATCCATTGTCCAAGGGGGCCTGGATACTGTTTGAGATCTTGGCACAATCTCTGCCTCTACAGATATCTGTCCACCATGAAGTACTCCAGTTTGCTCTGCCACATGCTCACTGCCATGATGTTCTGCCTCAGAATGGGACTAGGAGCAATGAACCCAGGGGACCATGGAGAGAAAGTTCTGAAATCATGATCCAAAATAAGTCTTTTCTCCATTAGATTTCCTTTCTTGTGTATTTTGTCACAGAGATGGAAAGCTAAACTAATACACTGTTAAAAATGATAGTCCTATCTACATTCACAGGTCTTGTTTAAATTCTCTTTAGTCTATGTATACATTTACCTCAGTCCTTACCATCTAATTGAAATTTAAAAGAGAAGAGTCTTCTAGTCTTCAGGGAGGAGTTACTTCCCTCACTATACTTCTTACAGGAATTCTGTTAAGTTTTAGAAACAATCACTATATTTGCAGGAGCACTATGGACCCAGAAAATTCCATCATATATTTCTGTCATTTATTCTTCCAGAGTGAGAAGAGCAAAACTAAGAAGTAGGTTATTTTCTAGAAAGAAACCCTTTAGAAGAGTAATTTACAATGGTTAAAACAGTTTTTAAACCTCAAATCTTAGACAGTTTTCTCCATATGTCCTTTAGGGCAATCCAGTATTCTTATTTAGGAAAAGCACAGACTGTCTTTTAAGGGGAACCATAAGCAGAAAAAGGGAAGGCATGAGAGTGTCTTTGGTGTAGCTGGCATCTTTGTCTTGGTGTGATAGTAAGTCGTAAAAATAGCAAGTGGCCTGTGACGTTCAATGCTCCTTAGAGGAGAAGGTTTCTTGTACCTCTTGGTGGGATTGCAGCTGCAGCAAAGGGGAAGATCCTGCACTGGAACCCTCAGATAATCTCTCTGAACGGCTTGTGAAGATTCAAGTGTACACCAGTTTCCTCCAGCAAAAAAGAGACAGACCACGAAGGTAGGCTGGTTTTTCGAAGTGTGAGAAAGTCTTCATGTGGTTCTGGGGTTAAGTCATCTAATCTCTCTGGTCGTTGGGGCTATCTTCTGAAAAGTCTCTGATGACTGCTTCTTCTCAGAGCTGTTTTGGAGGACAAGGGTTGTTGAAAAGTCCTGATGTGTTTGTCCAAAAACATTCCGCATGTTGGCAGTTTCCACCCTCGCTCTGTCAAAAGCTCTTTTACCATCGGTGCCATGAAGGAAAGTTCACAGATGTCCTAGTTTATAAAGCAGACATGATTGTTATAAGACCTTTCTTGTTTTGCTAAATTTTTTTTCCAGTCATGGATTCTTAATAATTTTCTCTTTGGAGAAGATTTTGCTACTTTACTTTCTGTTCTTTTCTTTGTTTAATAAACTTGTTTTGCAGAGGTCAAGCTTGCTGATCGATCGCCGTGACTACGGCTCTGAAGGCTCCTGCCTGGCTGTCCCAGGAGAGCAGCCCTCCTGTGGAGTGAACACATGCCATCTTCCAGTGTGTAAGTGCCCTGGATGTGGAGGCTCACAGCGTGGGGTCCAGTCCCTGGCACCCGGTCTCTGTAGCACTGCAACATTGCAGAAGGCCTAGGGTGCCAAGAGGAGCCACCCTCTCAGAAGACCTTTTCCAAGTCATTCTCAGCTAGGCTTCAGGAAAGAAAACCTGGATTTTAATTTGGTCTTTGTCTGAAACTGGCTGATTTGAGAACATTATCCAGGTGTCTTATTCGTAATATATAAATTTTATATATCCTCTAACGTAACACCAAAATATTGTCTAGCCGTATAATACCAAGCTCTTGCTTTCCCCCAGACCTCATAAGCTTCCACACCTTTCTCAGGTATTTATGTCAATCGTATATTTATGTTACACATTGCTTCATACTGATTTTTATTTTTGTGTTGCTCTTTCCCTTCCAAAAGAGTTCCATCTTATTTTTTCTTTTCTTTTTCTGCATCTATAACAAGTAAATTATTACTTCTTTCATTGAGTATTATCCAAAGAAGTTGTAAAACTGGAACAGAATGGAAGACAAATTTTACCTTCTGCCTTACACTAGGTTTATAATTCAATTTTTCATTGCTTAGTTTTTCACTTGGCCTCTTGAAAACCTTATAGCATCAGATAAAGGATCAGTTAACACCCTATTTCCTTTGAAGATATCACCTCACTGTGAAGAAGTTCCACTTTATTTGGGCCTAATATTTTCAAAATACAAAGGAAAGTGTAAGCAAGACAAGGAAAACAATGTTGATTTCAAATATTTATAAGTATTCAAACAATTATAGCTCTACACACTCATTTAATCTTAAATCTAAGTAACAAATATTAGTTATCTATAAGCCAAAGTGATATTAAGAATTGCTCAAAAAGTTCAAAACATGGGGCTGGGGATTTAGCTCAGCGGCAAAAGCGCCTGCCTGGCAAGCGCAAGGTCGTGAGTTCGGTTCCCAGTACCGGAGAAAAACAAAAACAAAAAAAAAAAAAAAAAAAAAAAAGTTCAAAACACAATGAATAATAAAGAACCTATTTCTTTTTTTTCCCTCCGGTACCGGGAACCGAACTCATGACCTTGCGCTTGCCAGGCAGGCGCTTTGCCACTGAGCTAAATCCCCAGCCCCTAAAGAACTTATTTCAAGTGTCCTCTGAAGTAACTTGAAACAATAAGTGTGAGGGAAAGTCGGGACACTTTTTGGTAAAAAAAGCTATTTATTCATTGATTTCTTCCTTTGAGATGTGGACATTTAATGAATAAAACAGTCGGAAAAATCAGTGCATTCATTTGAAAGGCTGTCTGCGCCTCATGGACTCTAGGAAACACTTAGAAAAAAATGAAAAGAAATAAAGCATGTCCCTCCCTCATATGTCTTGTCGAGTTAAGTTTTCTGACTTCCACGGCTTGTGCTCTGGGAAGCAGAAGAGGAAGAAGGTTTGTGGTGTGGGCAGAAGTGGCGGGTGGGTGGAGGGAGGAGAGGTGCTAGCGGGAAGTAAAGCCTCCAGAGTATAAAATGGGTTTTGAAAAATCCGCAACCTCAAACCCTTAAATTTCCAACCCATAAATTTTTACAGGTGAGACTTTTAGTTAAAGAAATAGAAAACAGTATCATATTCAAAAAGCCATTCTCAGCAATGAAAACAACAATAACAAAACAAACTGAAACAAAACACAGACGACTGTGCCTATTCACTGTGCATTTGCCTCAAAATTCCAGTTGGCTGGTTGTGAATGGGCAGAGTCTTAGAAAATTCAGAACTAGCAAGTTGCAGATGAAATCAAAGAAAAATTCTTTGAAAGTTTCCTATTAGTCCTATGATGGCCGTATTTCTTCCTCTGCATTTGCACTGCTAAATAAAAATAAGATTCAAGAAAATTATTTAAGCATATTTATGAGCAATTTAGGGTTAATTTGAAAATTTTTCAAATTTGCTTACATTATTATAGAATAATGTAGAAAACAAATGACCACAAAAAATGGATATCTTCCATTCTTATCTGTCTGCAACTTCTGTAAGAATGGGTAATGACTATTCAAAGGTAATTTAGCAAGCGGCTTCGGAATCCCTGATTTTCCTAAACAGAGTCTTAAAATTCTACCTACAGAAATTTTCTTTTCTATGTGATGTCCTTTGTGCTTCTCTCAGATAGGCCTGTTACTCATCTGACACAATAAGGATTTTCATTCTTAGGGAAAAAAAGCAGTAGAGCATGGTCACAAATATTTTTAGCATTTATTTACAAATAGTTACAGGGGTTAGTGAGTGCTGGTCAATTAAGGCTAGAGATGGGCATGTTAAAGAAGTAACTGTACAGAAGTACAATGCAAATTAAGTAACAGTAGATCCAAGGTGTGTTCAGAGAAGTACCTGGTCATGACACAGACCTACTATGACATCCTGTCAAACAGGAAGTGTGCAGTGTTACCTTCATAACCAAGAGCTTGTCATGAACAATGCCACTTCAACTGAAGTACTAGTTCCCACCATTACCTTCTTGAACTGAGATGCATGTGTTTTGTTTGGTGCAATGGATCAGAAGATGACCTGTCCTTTACAGTGATATGTCTTGGCTTGTTAATACAATCTGGGAAAACACATTTTTAGATAAGTATATTTTCTTCAGAAATCTTTTTAATGAATAATGTTTCAAAATATGTCCATTGGTTCATTTATTCATTCTTTGTAATAAGATTTATTGATCTTCTGATGTTCCAGGTACAATGGGAAAATTTTTAAAAGAAAAAAAAAAAAGAAATCACTCCATGCAGGAATTCTTCCCAGAACTGCAGAGGACACAACCTTACATGAATGTTTGACAATATTTATGATTGAATTTTGTGACTTCCAATACCATTTACCTTTCAAATTAATTAGAGAAAGATTTAGAAATAAGGGGCACACCATGGGTTTTACACATACACACACACATCCTTCATAGGACAAAGGATGTATTTCCAGTTCAAGGAGAAGAGAGCTTTTCTTGACCCTTTCTGATCTCCCCTTGATGAGCAGTTCTTGTGTAATAGAAAGGGCCTGATTGAATTGAGCTAGGTTAATTCAATCTGACTCTGTACAGTCAGTATCGAGTTCTCTCTTCTATCTATAGTTCTAAAACAAATCTACAATTGTGCAGTTCTGGGTTCTTGTGCAGTTCTCTGGGTTCTTTAAACCCAGAGAAATAAAATGTGAAAACAGGAAGATAACATAGATCAACCAGATAAACAAACGTGCCCTATGACTTAACTTTGCGAAAGTGTCAAAGCAGCTGCTTTCTGCAGTGTAGCTATTGGGCGAATGTGAGACACAGGGTCTGGGTTGGCAGATTTGAAAACCCTAGAATGACGCCATCCACAGGTCGGTCTACAGGGCTTGCTCCTTAACAGGATCAGTCTTGTCTCAAGACTGTGAGCTACAGAGAACAGTCAGTGGCATCAGCTGGGAGAAACTTGGACAAAGGTTGGGTAATAGTAGGAGGGAACAGTTATTATTAAACAAATGTCATAGTCTACAATGTGAACATATTGAAAATAATACTCTCAAAGCAAGACAGTCTGTCTACTTGTAAGGAATAAGCCAGAGAATGACCTCACAGTGGTGCGGGGAACAGTTCCCCCAGTAGCAGGAACAAATCCTAATAACTAAATATTTCAAAGAAAACATAAAATGATAATATCTTTGAATATGATCAGGACTAATCTAAAATACAAAACCTAAAAGAAATATGGTATCTTGCAAACAGTTCGCAAATCAAGGCTTTCTGTGAGAAAGTTTTCCATGTTTACTAATTCCTGTCTACAAGAAGAAAACATCTTGCCTTTACTTCAATTGTTAATGGAAACTTTAAAATGTGAAGAATCACTCTTTTAGGGAAAATAATCAGATAATTCACAAAACACATGTCTCTCTTTGAGAAGAAAATTTTATTTTTAATTCTTCAAATTCAGGCTGCAAAAGAACTAAGGGCAATGCTAATAACTATTCATCATTTTCATCAAACTATTGTTATAAACATAACAATAATTTGGATATTTTAAAATACATCATTATAAACTTTATTTTTGTTCACCTAGGTATAGATGAATGCATTTCTAGTCATAGAAATTGGTAGATCTGATTTTTTTTTTAAAAAGCAAGCTGATTTTATTTTATTTTATTTATTGATTGATTGATTTGCCGGTACCGGGAATCGAACTCACGACCTCGCGCTTGCTAGGCAGGTGCTGTGCCTCTGAGCCAAATCCCCAGCCCTGGTAGATGTGATTATCATCATGTAATTTTACTAGAATGCATACAAATTTTCTTCAATTTATTCGTGGATCACTCCCCAGAATTCTATCTTTGGAACTCTGTTCGAAGTCCAGTACACACAGACCACATTGGGTGAAACTCAGTCCATTGGCATTGCCATAACAAAACAGCATGTCCTGAAGGGCTTTAAAAGGTTAGTGTTGGGATTAGGGGGTTAGGGTTAGGGTTAGGGTCAGGACTAGAAGGTTAGGGTTGGGGGTGGGTCTGGGTTAGGCTATGTATTTCTCACAGTCCTGGAAACTGGAAGTCCAGGATCTTAAGACCACTTCCTCTGACCAGCCCTTCTTGTGGGGCTTCATATGAGTTTTGCTGGGACCCCATTTATAAGGGCACTAATCCCCTTAGTGAGGTTTCTGTCCTAATGAGTTAATCAGCTCTTAATGCCTTCTTTCCAAATACCCTCTCTTTAAGGATTAGGTTGCAAAATGTGAATGGGTGGGATTTAGTAGTAGCCAGAAAAGTTTTTCAAGGACTTGAGATTTTGACATCTTTTGTGAATGCAGAATGGTTCTACTTAACTGAAGGAGAGCCCTACAATTCTATTATCACTCATTTAGAGTGGAAAAACCCAAAAGTAATGCCCATAGCTTAGAACTGTGTCTAGTTGCATTCCAATCAATGATTCCATCAAATTAGTCAAAGGAAAGCTCACTTCAACACATAATCAATCTTTCAACAAATTCTGAGTGCCTTTCCTATGTCAGCACCGTGTCAGGGTCCAAGAACAAAATGATGAATAGTTATTAGCATTGCCCTTAGTTCTTTTGAGGCCTGAATTTGAAGAATTAAAAATAAAATAACTCAGTGTCATGTAGTAGTAAACGGTACTAAAAGAATAAGTCAAGACTGGTTAGAGAAAACATAGGAGAAAAACCTGTCTTTTTCTAAGGCAGTACGAAAGTTTTTTTCTTTGAATTTCAATTTTATTTTAAGAGGATAAGACATCAAGGATGGTTTGAAAATGAGGCAGAGTGGCCCAGATCTGGGGAGCTTAAGGCAGCAGAGGGTTCAGGGACAGGGAGAGTCTTGAGCAAACAGGTTGTGCGCGGCATAGGATGGCTCAGAGCAGTGTGTGGGACCAGAGGCCAGAGCCAAGTCACGGGGCGCTGGGCACCAGGTGAGTTGAATGCTGCCAGGTGAACCAAGTAGGCAGGGGAAGCAAGCTCTGCATCTGCCTGTGTGAAGGAACATGTGAGCTTGATTGTGCATGTGTGTGTGTATGTACACACGTGTGCACATGTCTTTCCCAGAAGTAACGCATATCTGAATGTGTGCAGCCTTCCCGTTCTTTCCTGCTGTGACTTACTGGGGGTAACTGCTGTCCGAGGTGCAGCAATCTTAGAAGTCACTCAAGGGGCAGCGTGTGTGAGGGAAGATGATAAGAAGACCAAGAACTGTAAGGTCAGCTAGGTTAGGGCCGAAGGAGCCACTGGGAGGCCACGCTTCCGGAACCTGGTCACGTGCAGCTCACTTGGGGCCCCCGATATTTACTCCACCCCTTGCTCCTGCTGGGGTCGTCGCGTCCACGTCCTGCTCGTGCTTCTGCGTGTGCACAGCCTTCTGCTCTGGGTCCCGGCGAGCTTTGGTTTTAGGAAATGGTCTTCAGCTCATGCGGAGCCAGAGACAGGGAGGAATAATGCTCGGGTGACTGATCTCTGGTTCTGCAGCACTCTTGAGACATCTATCCAAAGATTTCACGGTTTGTATGTCTGAATAAGAATGCTCCTTTACACAACCTAAGACTCTTCTATCCTCAAGGTGAGAGTGAGCCACTGGCATGTATAGATGAGCTTTAGGGGAATCACTGCAAGTTAAAGAACACTGCACGGGAGTCCCTGCTGGTGCATTGCCAGTGTATTGCGGATGAACAGGACGTAATGGCGGCAGTTAATGTGTTATTACAGTAAGGCAGAGCGCCACAAATGCCTGAGCAAAAGCGATATAAGCACGCATGGGAAAGAGAGATCAGAGAGCTGGCGTGGAGATAGAAATAAAGACTGTGCCCTTGTCTGTGGGAATGGAAGAGGGAATCACAGGGATGCCCTGGTCATGTGAATGGAAGCTTACGTCTTTCAGCACATAAAATACCGTGCAGTGAGGCATAGGGGTGCACCCTTTAATTCCAGCACCCAGGGAGGCTGAGTCGGGAAGAAGTTAGCAAGTTTGAGCCCAGTCTGGGCAATTTAGTAATTTAGTGAGACCGTTTTAAAATAAAAATATAAAAAGGGCTGGGGATGTAGCTGAGTGTGAAGGCTCTGGGCTCAGCTCCCAGTGCTGGAGAAGCACATGGAGGGAAGAGCAGGCTTGTGAGGTGGGGAGCAGGGTCAGAGGTTTGGGACCCACTTGACCTGGAGCCGTGCGGGGCCGGGAGATCACTGAGACCACGGGGAAGGGAGCTCCTGAGAAGACTCTCGGCCTTTTCTGCTCAGGAACTGAAAGTGGCAGAATGAAGCAGGGGAAGTAGCGGTGCCACAGTCCCGTGACATCGGCCCTGCAGGCAGCTCTGCAGCTGGGATGGCCCGCAGCTTGGTCTGCATCTGAGGCACTCATTGTTGGGCACAGAGCACCCCTGGGAAGCCTGTGACCTGTGCCCAGCCTGATATGTGGAAGGAAAACACCTGCAGCCCACGGGAGTTCCCAGCAGGAACTGACGGCCTCAGTGGCCACTTCAGGAAGGCAGTAAGTTCGCAGGTCTCTGGCTTGGGTGGCTTGGCTTGGTATCCATGACCAGAGACTTCTGGGAAATTCTAGGCAACCTGACAGCTAGGTCACAGGAGGCGTTATGCGGGAGACACCGTCAGCACGGGATGAGTGCTATCAGGGCAACACATGTCAGGACAGGACAAAAAACAATTCCGTTTTTAAACAAATGTCCTGTGCTGATATTGTCTCCTGTGTTGCTCCATTCTTTTGTGACAAGATTTTAGCATCTTCATTTATTAGATAAGCAGACTTACCCTCAGAAGTTCTGCTTGGCTTTCTGTTACCCCATGATTCCTACTAGGAAAAGTTCTACAGTTTTGATCTTCAGAAGCTATAATGGTCCCAGCTCTAGCCTTCTGCTCAGCAAGGCCGAGGGCAGGTGTGCTCTCTGGAAATGGGAAGTCACTGGAGACCCCTGAGTGCTCAAGAAGGAAGGCAGCAAGGGGGTGGAGAAGATGACTCTCCAGAAGGAGATAAAGTGGGGAAAGTAATGACTTCACTCACCTCACACGAGGATTACTCTCTTTCAAAAGGGGCAAACAGCCGGGTGTGGTGGTGCACACCTATAATCCCAGCACTTGGGAGGATCTTTGTGAGTTTGAGACCAGCCTGGGCTACAAAGTGAGCTCAAGTCCAGGCTGAACTGCACAGGGAGACCCTGTCTCAGAAAGACAAGGAAAAGGGGGGGGGAGGGGTGAACAAAGACTCTGCGTGCTGTCAGTGGCTCACAGCCACCCATATTGGGAAGAAGCTGGGTTTGCAGTATTTGCCGAAGATAAAACAGAGGAAAATCAATCTGACTCTCACTTAGATTGCGTGTGAGCCGGGCGGTTTTCAGCCGACACAAAAGACGCTATAAATCTATCTCCTGACAGCTTGGTCTCTGCTTACCTTTGACAGAGTTCTAATTAACACAGCACATAGTTTCCATTTTAAAATGACTATATCCTGATCTCCTGGTCATGTGTGGGATTTAGGAAGACATTTTACATTCCAAGGCAAGGAATTTATTTTGATGAACACTAAAAGTTCCTAGGAGATTTTGCAGGAAATAGCAAGGAAATGAAGGAAATGTGGTGAGTTGAGAAACGAGTATCAGAGTTAAACCACAGAGATGTGAGAACGCTAAACCTCCCAAGTCAGCAGCAGTGCTGGAATGTGCTGAGAAAAATGCGTGTGGCCATATTAGCAAGGTGGAAGGAAGAGGCCAAAGCAGCGGGTTAGGAAACACAACATCCTGGCCTAAAAAGTCCTCCATGGTCTGAACTCAGGGAGGAAGGGTCACATTTTGTACACCTTACACTTTAGTGCCATCTTAGGCCTTGATTTGCTCCTCATACTTCAAACTATCCTCCATTTCAAACTGAGGAATGATTTCCTGAGTGGTAGGCATAGATACTTTTTACCTGTTATGTTTTCTCAAGGAATTCCTGCATTATATCAAATTAAACATGAAATGCTAGTGATCCTATTTCAGCTTCCTAATGTGTTTTCCTTTACTATTGTCCATTTGCACTGTCATTATCCTTATCAGAGTAGAAAAGTGCCTCACTATTCCATCTTACTCCGATTCCACAGTCAACTCACTGACGCCGGTACTTTCACTTCACAGGCACAGTCACGGAGGCTCAGGGAGATGCCGAATCTGAGTAGATTGTGAAACTGTTTCCGGTGCTCGACTGTTTGTAAGTCTCTGACAGTCAGCACCTTGCTCCTCACCCCTGTTTCTGCGGCTTTCGTGATTGTGCGTATTCAGATCCTGATTTGATTCCCTGCCTCTGTCCTTTCTCCCAACTCATCGCCTTGGGACCGGCAGATTTCTTTTCTGAAAATGCTGCTTCGACTGGGCCACTCCCCACCTTCTAGTCTCCAGAACATCTCCTTACCTTGGGATTCAGCGCCCTCCACAACCCAACTCAAATCTCTACTTCCGTACACACTTGTCTCCTGCTCACAGACACAGCTATCCTCTATTGGAGCCAATCTGCACGCGGCCTCTCGCTGCCCCGGTTTCCTTGGAGTGGTGGGAGTCCCTGTGTGCAGGTCACAGGGTTTCCTTCACCTGGAACAGTCGTTACACTGCTCTGTACCGATCTTCCAGAGACCACACTAAGAGTTTTACAGACATAATTTCTCACGTTTAAAAAATTGTTTCTCTCATTTTCAAAGCAGGAAAATGAGTCAATATGTTATGAAATATGCATAAGATTATGTAATATTAAAAGAATGGTGGTCCTTTTCTGAATGCCTAGCCTTCTCTCCATCTGAAATTTTATCTGTAATTCAAAGCCTAAATGTATACTTCTTTATATACCTTGCTGTGATCTCCATATGAAAATAATAAATCTCTACTTCAGTGGTCTTGTGTCATGTGTTTGTGTGTAAAATTAATTTGATCTTTACCCAAATGTCTTGTAATATAGCCTATACTGTTGTCCTAACTATACACTGAGGAGCATCATTCTGTCCTAACACTATAGTTCAAAATTTCTATAGGAAAATAAGTAGGGTAAAACAGGCAGAGACATCATTGAGGAAAGATGCTTCAACAGGGATGTCAAGTTATCCCCCAGCCAGCACAGTGTAGGGGATAAAGATGGGGTCACTAAGAAGGATTGATTTCTCTTCCTGTTACCTTCTTTGTCCCATAGATGGAGAGAAGATAAAAACTACCAGAAGAAGAAAAGCATCAGAACTTGGGTGGATGTCAGGAGATTAGTAGTTTTGTGACTTACCTGGTTTGTGTGTTTGAATAGTGTGAGAAGAAGGGAGAAAATAGTTAGACTTGGTCCTGGAAGCTGGAGATAGAGGACCAGAGTTATTCCTACAACGAAGTTGTGCACTGACCAGGTTAAAAGCTAGACCTGCAACTCACAGCAAGATTCATACTAAGGCTGGCTTATGGTAAGAGAGAGACGTTTTGTAGATGAAAGTTGCAAAACAGACCGGCACATGATATCCAAAAGCTGCTAGTGGGGGCTGGGGATTTAGCTCAGCGGCAAAGCGCCTGCCTGGCAAGTGCAAGGTCATGAGTTCAGTTCCCGGTACCAGAGAAAAACCAAAAAAAAAAAAAAAAAAAAGCTGCTAGTTGCTTGCTTGCAGCTGTTTAATTTTAAACTCCAAATAATTAAAATTATATAAAAATGTACAATTGTTTCATTTACTTTCCCTAGCCACCTTGCAAGCATTCAAGAATCCCATGTACCTAGCAAATACTGTGTCAGGTGTGCAAATAGAAAACATTTCTGTCTCTGCAGCAGTCCCATGGCACCCTGATGACTAATGTATACCACATAGTATTTCCTGGTGATTGTCATATTTATTTTTGTAGTTTTAATAATTTTTATGAAAGTTTTCAAATTTATCACAGGGACTTCTTTCTAAATAAAGTAAAATTATCCAAAGCTGTATAAATAAAAAGTTACTAATATCAATTCACACTTATTTCCCCTACATTCCATTTCCTTCACCTCCCTTAACTCTGGCAAACAGTATTTATATGATATATATTTTCACCCTAGTTTTCAATACTCATGCAAAAACATAGAATAAATGCACATTTGGGGTAGAGGTATTTCTCTTAGTGGTTGACAGCTACTGGATCATACTATCTACGCTTTCTGGAACTTACTCTTCCCTCCTGACCCTGTGGGTAGGACAGACAGTCTTCCAGGCTGACTTCCATAGATCTCAATCTCTATGATTCTATCATATATCCATGATGTATCATAATATCCTCATTCTTCTACTTGTGGTTATTCACCTTGTTTCCAGCTCAGAGCTGTTTCATAAACAACCTTGAGCCTTGCAGT
Organism: Chinchilla lanigera; assembly: GCF_000276665.1. Classification (NCBI taxonomy): domain Eukaryota; kingdom Metazoa; phylum Chordata; class Mammalia; order Rodentia; family Chinchillidae; genus Chinchilla; species Chinchilla lanigera. The sequence goes on from NW_004955410.1 coordinate 5,149,794, forward strand.
TTTGATCTCAATTTTGTCCCCCAAAATTCATATGTGCTAGTTGCATCCCCTGGGCCTCCAAAGATGCCTGTGTTTAGAGATAAGGCATTTTAGGAAGCGATCAGTTAAAATGAGGCCTCTGTGGCAGGCCTACTGCCTTCTGACTGTACTGTTAAAATAAGAGGCTATTTCAACATGCAGAGGACGCAGGTGCCCCAGCACAGAGAGAGGGTCCAGGTGAGGATACAGTGATGAGCCAACCACCTGCAGGCGACAGGGAGAGACCTCAGGAACCCCCAAACCTCCCCACACCTTGACTCTGAAGGCTGAGAGAAGAAATTCCTATCTTTTACCACATGTGCAGCATCCTGCTTTGGCAGCCCAAGGAAAGAAGCATTCGCATAGACCAGGATTTTTGCTCCATTAGGGCAGAGTGTTATTATGAACAGTAACACATAACATTTACCAAAAATGCTATCTTACTTTAGAATTTCATCAGACATTTTAATAGCATCCGTTTGGTAAAGATCATATCATAACCAGCAACCAAACTTCTTACTGTAGTGCTAGTTTTTGGCAAGTGTGCTTATCCGAAAGTTCAAATGTTTCCAGTATTGCTGGTGAAACATGACCTGTCTCCCAACAATAGTCTTTCTATAATTTCACCTAAGAGTATACATAAAAGGGTAAAACATAAAAGTTTTATCATGTATCTTTGTCCATTTGTGCTGCTATAGCAAAAGATACTGAGACAGGAATGTGCGAAGAGCAGAAATCCTCCCTCTCACTGCTCTGGGAGACCCAGGAGTCTGCCAGGTCAGTTGTGTGGGGGCTGCAGGCTCTGGGGAAAGGAACACTGGCCTCCTGTGGCAGAGTGCGGCAGGGCAGCCGGAAGGCACTGGGTGAAGTCTCCCTGGGAGGACCTGAGCCTGCTCCCCCGAGGGAAAAGGCCTTGGCCACTCCTTAGAGCATCCCCGCCCCAGGCAGTGCTGTACACAGGCAACATCTGAACTGCAGAGGTGGGGAACACATTCAGTAAATATTTTCCTTTTTTTTGGCAGCAGGGAAGGGGGATGGTTTCTGGTACCAGGAATTGAACTCACAACCTTGAGCTTGCCAGGCAGGTGCTGTGCCACTAAGCTAAACCCCCAGCCCACAGAAAATAATATGGCATATTGAGTTAGGGGGCCACGTGTAAGTAATGATGAAACTAGAATCATAACTCAGTGTTCTGTCACTCCAAAGCCTGCAGTCCATTAATTAGTAATTAACTGGGTGATAAACTGGACATGTAATTAAGTAAATCACCATGAGCTCTCAAAGGGACTTGTTGGAAGGTATTGGCTCATGTCATTATGGAAATGGAGAAGTCCCATCCTCTGCACCCTGCAAGGTGGAGACCAAGGAAAGCCAGTTGTCTTGGTTACTTTTCTCTCATTGCTGGGACAAAATACCTGACACCCAAAATTAAGGAAGGAAAGGTTTATTTCGCTTACAGTTTGTGGAGGTTTCAGTCTATACTTGGCAGATTATAAGGCAGAGTGGCACATGGCAAAGGGCTACAGCTCATGGCAGCAGAACACAGCAAAAGCAACAAGCACAAAAACCAGGGCAGAATGGCTGCAAGCAGCCTCTTCCTCTCCCTTACATATGCAAACTATTCATCCCAGGGCGGGTGCAGCTCTCATACCCATAATCAATCAAACTCTAAAAGCCTGCCCCATGACCACATGAGGCTTTAGGGGGACACCCAGACACAAACCATAACATTCCACCCCTGGCCCCCCAAAGACTCATGTCCATCCCTTTATACAAACAGCAATTAGTCCATCTGCAAGAGTTGCCAAAGTCCTAACAGTTTCAGCATTGCTGAAGAATCTAAGTCCGAAGTCTCCTCCGAGATATAAAGCAAACTCTTAGCTGTGAGCCCCTGTACAAATGAAAAGTTAAACACTTCCAACATTCAATGGCACAAAATAAGCAGTACCATTCCAAAAGGTACAAACGGGGACACAGAGCATTGGGACCAAAGCAAGTCCAAAATCCAGCAGGGCTAACATTATGTCCTGTAATTCCACATGCAGCATCTGAAGCAATCTGTGGCACACTGTGAGCTCCAAAGCGTTTGCAAGAGTCCACCCCTATGGCACTTCTGGTGGTTACAGCTTCCACGACTTCTCTCTTAGGCCCGCTTTGCTCCCTGCAGGTAGCTTTCCTTAGATGATCCACAGTCCTGGCTTTTCTAAACTTCTGAGGTCTCCAGGGCACCTTTTGCTTCACACTCACAGCCTCACACACTACCCCCTCAGGGGCACACTGCCTGGCCTCCCAGGCCTTCTGAAATCTGGGTGGAAGCCTCTTTAACCTCAGAGCTCCTGATGGCTACTGCTGGCAGCTATCGAGTCACCAGTGAAAGACAATGGAAAGCCAACAATGATTAATCCCCAGTTTAGTGCAACACATAAAGGCCCCTGGGTCCTTTACACCACACAGAAGCCAGCTCTCATCACCTACAGTGGAGCTGAGTAGAATGGAAAGTGCTGATCAAGCACAGGACTTAATTATAATAATGTCACCATCCCAGCAGGGCTTGAATTTTCAGCCTAAACAAGTCTACTGCAACAAGGTAGGATTCTTAAGCAGGAAGGAAGGGGATCCTGAGACTTAAAAGAGGGGTGCTGGCCTGACGCATCAAAACCCTGGGGTCCTCAAGTTTCCCCAGGCCCTCTGGGCTGGCGTGACTGATACATTCCTTGTTTTCATGATTGGCAGTCCCCTAGCAGAGGGACAGGGTAGTGGCCTGTGTCTCTGAAGAGCCCACGTACCTTGGTGAAGATCTACATTTACTTGTCTTGGGGACCAGATACCAAAGAGCTACAGAGCCTAATCTGTAATTGCAGGAGCCCACAAATACAGATAATATAGCAGGAAAGGAAGGGGGAGTGAAGGAGAAAGAGAGAAAGAGAGAGAGAGAGAGAGAGAGAGAGAGACAGAGAGAGGGAGAGAGAGGTGGGAGCAAGAGAGAGAGGGCAAGATTTTTAAGGGCACTAAACCAAAGGAAAGGGGAACACACAGCTGAGAGGTGGCCTACAGAAGCCCTTTCCTATGCTATGGGATTCAACCCTCTGAGACATGGCACTGCTTTCCAGGATGACTCTTGAAAGCCAGAATATTGTTGTTCCATGACTAACTTAATAAAAAATGTGGAATTTGGCACATCAGCATGAATAATACATAAAGCTGGGAAAGTAATCAGATTGTAGGTAATGACTGTAAGGCCGGCCTCCCCAGTGCTAAAACTGAAAGGAATCTATGGGTGAAAGGGATTTCAGCATCACTGAGACTGTTATTCACAGACAGCTGCTGACAACACAAAAGACAATTTTAGCGTTAGATTTCCACAGGGCAATGGGGTTAATGAGATTCATACACAGTGGTGCCCAGTGGCACCATTTGATTTGATTATGAGCACCAAGTAGGTGTAATAGGGAAGTCTCCCGGTGAAGATGGCAGACGGGAGAGGCTGGCATGGGAGGCCGATGGAAGGGGTCCGTTAAACACAGAGTTCTTAGAGTGAAAATGAATGAACAGCCCATATGAGTATGGCTCAAATTAAGAGATCGGAAGAGTCAATGTCAACTTGAAGTTAAGGGCAGTTGTCCTGCAAAGTGGCCATCATCTGCAAATGACTTAAAGGAGGTCACACAGAAACCACTTGTGTTGGTTTGGGGGATGTTTTGCAAGGGGAACACAATATAATACAGGGCACATATTTTATATGATTATTTATAATAGTCACCAGAAGAATAATATACAAAAGAGTGCAGGAAATCTGTCTGCACACTAAGACCAAGAAATCTAGTCGAGGGCCTGTGTCCCATGGAAATGTCCTGCATGAGTCCAGCTGAAGACCTAGAGCTCATAATAATGCCTCCCATGAGTCCAACTAGAGGCCTAGAACCCAGAACAATATCTCATACAGGCCTGTTTCATGGATCTGCTCTGGGAAGGCCCAAAGGTCAGTGGTGAAATCTAGGAAGTCTGTGCCAGCAGGATGAAGGATCTGTGCTAGCAGGCTGAGGGATCTGCACTGGAGCCAGAAAGCAATGCTCGAAAGAACCAGAGCTCCCCTGAAAGGTACCACAGCCGTCCTCTGCAATAGTGAAGTCCCAAGCTCCTCTGATGATCAAGATGGCCGAGTTCCCATCAGGGAAGCCAATGCAGCAAGCTTCTCCCAGAGACTGGCAGTGCACTATCTTCCCCTCCAAAACCAGGAAGGGATGCTCAGAGTGAGAACCAGAGCTCCCCACAAGTGAACCAAAACTATTCTCAGTGCCAGTGAGGTCCTGAGCTCCTCAGAGGATGAAAACAGCCAAGTTCATCAGAACAGAGAGCATGACGAGCTCCTCCAAAACAACCAACAACACCTTACAGATTCCACCAGCTCCCAAAAGCCTCTCTCAGCTCCCAACAGCCTCTTCAGCTGCCAAAAACCTTCTTCTTCTGCAGGTCTGCTTCTTATGCTGCTGTCAACAGTTCCCAAGTGGGCCTCTGACACCCAGCACAACACTTACTCAGTTCAGCTGGGGGTTATAAGTTGACCACCAGTTATCAACTCACTACACCACTTCTGCCAGGACATTTGCCTCAGACCCTTAGTGTCCAGAGCAGGGAAAAATGAGTTTCTGTGTTTGAGGCACCTGTGGAGCTTTTTGATAGCAAGCCAAGCAGGAGAATACAATAGCCAAAAAATCAAAACAATACTGCACCTTAGAGGAAGTGACAGTCGCTTGTCAGCCTAAATATAAAAGATTCAGGGATGGCGACCCCTTTGTAGCCATTTCACTTCAGCTGGCCAACAGCAGAGACAGCAAGGAGCCACATTAAGCAGTGAGCCTCACTGAGCATCCTTCACCCATGGTGGTATTAACATAGTGTCAAGTGCAGTGTGTGTGGCCACTGATTCAGTGAGAACATTTTTTCCATTTTATTGCAATTTATATCTAGATGTTTCCCCCACAGCCTCGTGCCCCCAGAGGTGGGGCTTTGGGGAGATGATTGGATCATGGGGCTGTGATGCTTATTGGTGGATGAGTCCACTGATGGGTTTACAGCTGAATGTGATGACGGGAGGTGAAGCCTGGTGGGAGGAGGTGGTCACTGGGGAATGGCCTGGAAGGGTTTTCTCCCTCCTCCTCCCTTGATCCCTCTCTCTGCTTCCTGCTTCCAATGTATGAGCTGTTTCTCCTCTGTGATGCCGCTCTTCTATGCCACTGCCTTGAAGACAGCCCACTATGGACTGAACACTATACAAACTGTGAACCAAAATAAGCTTCTCCTCCTTGGAGTTGTGGGTTTCAGGTATTGTGTCCCAGAAAAAAGAAAGTAGCTCAGACAGATTCCTATCAGGCATATTAAACAGAACTCATTTGCATTCGTGTAGGATAAAGGACTGTAAGCATTTCCTGACTTGTCCTGGTCTGTGTTCACTTTCTCTTACTCTGCTATAGCTATCCCAAAGACACCTGCACTGTTTCCCAATTCCTCAGAACACTGATAGAACATTGTCCCTTATATCAGTGACAACATGTAAACAGGATAAAGTGACCAAGAAATAGCAAGTATATCAGGAAGCCCTAGTCAGACACACGTATTCCAAAAGATGGGTAAACCATGAATATTCAGAGAATCAGGGCACTGCCACAGTAGTGAAATTCTAAAAGTCCAATTGTTTAGAACATCCAGGGCCTCTCTCTAAAACAATGGACAAACTATTGTCCTTTGCACCTAGCACCAAAAGGGAATCACACACGCTGTAAGTTTCTTTGGGTCACAGAGACACCACAGCTTATGATGTGACACCCAAGGCTGCTGGGACAAGACAGAGATCTCTTTTGGAAACTTGAGCTCTGCTATGCAGACGTTGTGTCCAGTAGAGTCACAATGCTACAGCAGTGTCCCAGCCTCAGCACTATTGGTAGGTGGGGTGGATAATTCTGGGCTGGAGGGTCGGTGGTTGGCCTATGTATTATAGAATATCCAGAAGATGACACTAGATGCCTGTAGCAATTCCCCTTTCCACTTGTGGCAAAGAGAAGTGTCTCCAGAACTTGACAAATTGACTATGGTGCAGCAAGTCCCTGGCAGTTGAAAAACCACTCTGTTGAGAGTTCTCTAAAGTGATACTAGATGCTTTGAGGAGTTAAGGGAAAGCACTCATAGGGGATCATGACTCAGACCCACACAGAGCAAAGTCTTGCCACCTAAGCAGAAATGTTCACTGTTTGAAAACAAGTATCTCCGGGGCTGGGGATTTAGCTCAGCGGCAAAGCGCCTGCCTGGCAAGCGCAAG
>NW_004955410.1:5156224-5211719 GCF_000276665.1 Chinchilla lanigera
AAAAAAAAAAAAAAAAAAGAAAAAAAAAAGAAAACAAGTATCTCCCACCACTGAATCACGGCAGCAATGGAGCATCTGACCACAGGACTTCAAGTGACTATGTGGTCAGAGCTATCTACCATGCAATGGGTTCCATAAAACTCAGTAGGTCACAGGGTCAGGTAGTTTAGCAGGAATCATTGCTCTGTGGGAATCTCACACCAGGACTTGGCCTTGGCATGGCCAGAAGGCGCAAGGAGGCTGCACAATCAATGGCCCTGTTGTCCGTGCCTCTCCCTTAGCTGGCCAGCAGGGGACGAAGAAGGGAAAAGGCTAAGCTCAGTGCACAGGAGCTGGCTTGCTCTATGGGAGCAAACCCAAAACCAGCTGCCTCTGTCTCATTCTCCCCTTGTGGGTGGTCCTGGAAGACACTGCCAGGGGAAGGCCAGCCAAAGGGGGCATGGTGGACCGGCACCTGGCTGTCTTCTCTGCACCAGAAGAGGAGCGGTGTTGGGAGAGAACAGGTTCTTGGAGATAAAGGAAATGCAAATGAACTGTCTGGGTGCTCTGGGTCCTGGCAATGGAATAACTGGAAGGTCTGGAGATGGGGGTGAACACACCCTTTGAAGTTTGTGTCACATTAACACAGGGTCACGAGCACCCTCTCTGAAAAAGGCTCGAAGGATGCAATAGGGAGAACTCCTGGCCAGTTGATACCAGTTCAGCCTTTGTCATGAGGTCCCCAGTGCTAGGGTAATGGGCTTAGGGATGGAGGGGCAATGGCAGCAGGGATGGTGGCTCTGCCTAAGCCCAGCAGCAAAAGGCTGGCAGCCCTTCCCAGCAGGTAGACAGCACGGAACTCCAGGCTGGACCCTGGAGGGACAGCCGCTCACTTGCCTTAGACTCAAAGCATATCCCAGGTATGGATCTGTCCTTCTACTATTTTGGCTCCTTTGTGTGAAGAGACCAGAAGCAAGGAAAGGAATCCCTAACAAGGAAGGAACAATGGACCCTGGTCATCAGAAGCAGGCCATCGGCTTCTGTGATGTTGGAGGTCCTTAGTGAGTGACAAAGGGGTGAGGCCCACATAGCAAGTGTGTCCTGTTAATTAAAGATGTCAAGGTATAATACATCTATGACCATTTGTAAGGACTCCCCAGAGCACAGCGACAATTTAAGGTCACACATCATGCACAGTCCTTCTGATTCCTGGCCCCCTGGTTCTCTAACTCCAGAACATTGTGCTCCTGGCTGTCGTGGTCCACAGCGCAGGGATATTAGGAAAGAAAAGGTCTCTTAAGGACCCTTCTGTCTTGGGCTGGGACCTCATTTATATGAAGAACTTATCTTTCCTGACTTCCTTACAAGATTAAAGCCCTAGAAAACCATGACCATCTAAGAAGGGGAGGAAGACACTTTGGATGTTCAAAGGATCTAAGGCCACGCCAGTGAACAGTCGGTTCCTTGCTGCACCATTGGGACCTGGTGCCTAGGTAACAGTTACACAAGGAGAACTGGGGCTGCTAACTGGTGCTTCCTGCTCAACTTTATCAGCAAACAGCAAGGGCAGCAGCCACAGCCTGGGAACGGTGTGAGAAGCAGGGTCTAAGAACTCACAAAGTGAGACTCTTCATCACCTCTTCAGAGGAGCCAAGAAAACGCAAGTGTGAGTGTTTGTAACATGCTCCAGTCATCCCAGTTCCCCTTGAGACATCCCAGTTTCAGCACTAAACATCCCATATCTCTATAAACTCCACAGTCCTGAAGCTAGTTTGGTTTGTCTAGAACTGTCCCAGTTTTAATATTTAAAACTTTCCAACCCTGGGAACCCTTTAGTCCTGGCAAAACTTGGAGCGGACCAATTAAAAGCACTGCCAAGTGAGTGAGACCTAGAATCAGCAGCAAGGGAGGGAGAAGACGAATAGCAGCCACTGCGTTGAGTGCAGCCATGGTGACACAAGCTGGCATTTGCATCATGAAGTGTCTTCTTGTGAGTAATGGGATCCTGTCTTGAGCAGATGCAGGGACTCCACCAAGGCTCCCAGGCACTCTTCATGCAAGGGGTGGACTGTAAGGAAGGCCCCGAGCCACTGCCCAGATTCCCCCCTTGTGAGGGAGAAGCAGTTCCCTTGGCTTCCAGATCACAGCTCTGTCCTTGTTCAGAAAGCACCCTCAGCCAGGAGGACCCTCTCCCTCCAAATAAGGAGCTCTCCCCATGCACACATGCAGTGTCTGGGTCAGACCTCTTGCCTCCCTGCAGTGTAGATCAAGGATGTCTCAGCTGTGGGTCACCTTATAGTGTTAGCCGAGAGCTTCCTGTTCCAACTGCATTGCAGTCCAGCCTCTCCCTCCACAGATGTCCCCTCACTCCCTCATGGGCATCACTCTCTAAGTGCATTCTTGCAGGCATTTTTCATAGTAAGGCCAATTTCCCGAGAACCAAGTGCAATACAATTAACTCTTCAGTGAGGTCTTCCCTGGACATACTGCATAAAATTCTAACCCTCAGCTGAGAACAGAGGGGCAAGCCCACACACACAGCACTCTGGGAGGCTGAGGCAGGAGCATCAAGAGTTCTGGCCCAGCCTGGGTAATTCAACAACTTAATGAGACCCTGTCAATACATACATACATACATACACACACACATACAGGTTGAGGATGCAGCTCAGGGCGAAGGCCCTGAAGTCACTCCCCAGTGCACCCACACACTCACTCACACTCTCACTCCTCATTTTACCACAGCCTCTCTACTCTTTACCTTGGTTCTCTGGTTATTTTTCTCGGCATCTGTCATCATCCATATTTCTATATACTCTTCATATTGATTTTGCTTTTCTTGGTATGAACACCCCATTCCACACGTCAAGTTGCTAGAATTTAAACTCTAAAAGGTCAAATACCATATGATTCTATTTACTATTGAATCTACCATGCCTGGAACATAAGAGATTAACCCTTGGGTAAATACATTTTTGCAAGGTTACAGTTTGCATATTTCATTTTTACAATCATTTAGCAAAAAAGAGCTGCATTTCCAGGAAGGAGCATAGAGCCCTTTGATACCATATTGACCATCCAGGGGCTGGGGATTTAGCTCAGCGGCAAAAGCGCCTGCCTGGCAAGCGCAAGGTCATGAGTTCGGTTCCCGGTACTGGAGAAAAAACAAACAAAAAAACAAAAAACAAAAAACATATTGACCACCCATTACTACTTCAATCAACGAGATTTTCTTCCATGCCCCATCAGTCTAGAGCTTGTGCATGAGGGAAAGAACTAGCAGAGATGCTCAGCGGAAAGTGCTGACCAAATAATGAGGAAGCTCACACCCAGTGCAGCAGAAGCCTGTAAGAACTTTGAGAAGTAAAGATCCAGACCCTCAGGTAGGAGTAGCTGCTTATGTGTAGCAGGATCTGTCCTGAACAGTGGGTACTACTGGGAAAGTCATCTGTGGAGAAGAAAGACATTCTTAGTGAAGGAAAAAAGCATGAAGGAAAACCGTGAGGGGAGACCTCATTAGGAGAGAGAGAAAAGCCTACATATAAAAAATGCATTATAGGGGCTGGGGATTTAGCTCAGCGGCAAAGCGCCTGCCTGGCAAGTGCAAGGTCGTGAGTTCGGTTCCTGGTACCGGAAAAAAATAAATAAATAAATAAATAAATTAAAAAATGCATTATACAAAGTATTGGGAACCATATTTGGGGGTTGGGTAGTGCCAACTAAATTGTTAGGTGTATGCGAGCAGGAGTAAGGTAGAGGGCAGCAGTAATCAATGGGTCCCACTTGTTTTCTCAGCAAGAAGAGAGTAACAGGGAATGTGGAGTTTGAGGGAATCCATCCTGGCACCGTTAGGGGATGGTAGGGACAGCGCAGAGCCTAGAAACTGAATGAAGACCCTGCTGCAATAACCAGAACTGAAGTACCTGCAGAGAAAGAGCAAGGGAATTGGTGTAGGATGCATTGTGAAAGAGACATAAAAACATCTTAAAATAGATGCAATTTAGCCGGGTGTGGTGGCACACACGTGTAATCCCAGCACTCAGGAGGCTGAGGCAGGAGGATCATTGTGAGTTTGAGGCCAGCCCGGGCTACAAATTGACTTGAAGGCCAACCTGAACTGCATAGCAAGACCCTGGCTCAAAAAGATAAAAACAAAAAATGCAATTTGGGATAGGAAGAAGCAGCCTGGAAAACCATTTCATAATCATTATGTGTAGTCATGACCTAGTCCATAAGGAAGAATACATAGGCTAAGTGAAGGTAGAAATCCACTCCAAAGAGTAAAAATACTCACGCACAGTACCTGTTAATATAAGCAACTGCTTGCTGTTAGGCATATAAACTGATTGTACCAGCTGAACACACTATCTTGGAACAGCAAGTGTTGCCCTTTTCCCTCAGGACCCAGGAGTGCTCTTAGGAGCCCCAAAAGGCATGAGCTCTCTGGAGGGAACCCCATGCTCGAGTTCACAGAATTGCACATTTGGGTACCATTAGCAAAGGAGGATGCTTTGCCTCCAGTACCATGGGACCACGGGAGAATAAAGGTCATTGCTAAGGCACCAGTACTCAAACCTCCCAGGGATGCAGTGCCTGAAATCAACACGTCTTAGAGAATACGGAAACCAGAGAAACAATTGCATCGATGACAGCCCATTTTGGTCATTTCCAGCAGGAGCGAAGCCACAAGAGCCACTCACTGGAGCCGGCCGGGAGGACCATCCCCAGGGAGCTCAGCTTACGGCTGTGCAAACCCAGGTGGTTAATACTGATGAGAGACCTCTCCGGGAACACAGAGGGCAGCCTGTGGTTAAAAGCAAGTCAGCCCACTTCCATGTCGAATGAGAAATACAAGACAGTGATTATTCAAGTTTTTCATAACCTAAGGCCCCTTTGAAGAGTCCACAGAGACCTTCCCCCCAAACAGCAAGGAGGGCATTACTCACATGCTCCAGGCTTTTAGTATTTCAGTGCATTTTAGACCTCACAAGCCTGTTCTCTGTGTTTAGCTACTCAGTCTCAAGTCAGCTTTCTCCCTGCACAGGCCCCTGTCAAAGGAAGACGTCACCAACGAGGCTGATGCTGAGATGTCAGTGAAAGAAGAACCATTTTGAATGATTCTTCTAAAAGGCGTAGCACTCCAATACATTTTGTCTTATATTTTGTGTGTATATGAATGGATTTATGCATACGTGTGTGTGTGTGTGTGTGCATGCGCACCTGTGTGGATGCACAGCAATCTCTCTTGGTGACCAGTGTATACAACCCCTGTAGGATGGCATTTTGGATGCCTTTATTAAGTTTCATAAGTTTAAGATCAAACCTATCTCTGGTCCTCACATCTAACTTACTCTCCTTTTTCTGCTAGCACGTTCAGGGCCCTCTCCCTGAGCAGTAGGGTTGAACCCCTGAAAGCAAGCCTGCTGCTACTGTTTTCAGAGAGAACAAAAGCCAGAATGCTGGACTGAATGGCAGCAGTGTTTACGTGGACTGAAGTAACATTGGGCTTTGCCATGGGGTTTCTTTTTTTTAAGATCGTGAGTGTGCGGAGACAGGTCAGGTGTGACACTGGGCAAAGACAAGAAAGAAAAAGCTCCAGTCTTTATCAAGTTGTCAGGAAGACGTACTTTTTTAAGGTTTCTTTTGGCAGCTACCATACCAAATGCCATGGATATTTAAGCTAGTCAGACGCTGCTCCTGGTGGGTGGATTTACTGTTTAGACTTTCATCATGCCTTCAGTTTCAGAAATCTACACTCCTGAGTGGAGCAACACTAGCTAATGACTGTGCTCACAACCCCGACTCATTAGAGATGCTGAGTCTGGTCCCCTCGGGGGAGGGCATGCCCGGAAGGAGCCTTCTTCTCCTCCCCAACTTCCCCTGCCCCCGTAACAGGCACACCCAGAATTCTACGCCGGGATTCTTGCAGTCAGTCATAGAAAAATAGCATCACAACCTCCAAAGTCGGCGAGTGGAGATTCTTGGTTGCACAGAAACGTGCAAACCCGTCATCTTTACGCAGTGCACACATTACCTACTCCTCCTCCAGGAAGACTCGGTCAGTTTTAGTCGGTAATTCAATTAGCAAGCCTTAGTAAACACAGACTCTCCCAAAGCCAGGGCCTGTCCAGCCAAAATGCTATGCAATATATTTACCCTGAATGCAAATCACATAATGCGCCCCGTCAGCCCATCACTGCTACTGCACAAGCAAGAATCCTGAGTACTCAGAGCACTGTGTAGAATCAATTTCTATATAAAAGTAATGGGCAAAAGGTGCTTTAGTACACTAAATGTTGCCCTCAGGGCGGGCTGTCTCCAAGGATGAGCAGGGCACTGTAAAGCTCTTGGGACATGGCCTTTGCATTGTAAAAGCTGCACCACATGATTTACACAAATCTTTGCATATGTACCTTTCCAAATTTTATACTATTATAATATGGCTTTGAAGAGAAAAAAATCCAGGATGCTTTGACTATGTTTATGTATCTGCAGCCCAACATTTTTACTGGGTAAAAGTAAACAAAACAGAAGTACATATTTAATCTGGCAGCCTACTTCCTTGTTGTAGGAATATTCAAAAATCCCACCTGTTCAAACGTGGTGCATGATCCACATGAGCATCCCCGACAGGTGACAGACTAACTATGTCCTGGCACTCTCTAAGCACATTCACAATCTCAAAATGTACTAGAAGACACGCCTTCCACCTTGGGCAAACAATTCTATTTTAGAGGAAAATATGGATTGCCTTCCTACTAAGAACTTCATGCTTCACAGAAATCAAAACTTGGGCCACAATACCCCAGCCCAGAATCCTGCAGATTTCCAGGGAGTGCATGGGATCTGTTGGCTGGTCAGAAGGTTGGAAACATAGTTAGCTACACTTATTGTCAGATGTACCTACTGTTAGGCACTGTTACTTTTTAGGAAGAACCAAATTATCTACTATTTCTGAGCACACTGGGTACTCCCCCCTTGGTAACACATCAGTACAAGTCCCGCCACACAGCAGATGTTGCTTTAATGGTTCTAAAGAGTTAAAGTGCTGCCTAAAGTGGACACAGGTCAGTGTCTACACCCAGGCGGCCCTCAATTAGTGCTGATGGATTGACTTTCTCATGAGCAGTAAAAGCTCAATTTCTGGAGATGGATCCTATGAGACTAAAATCAATAATTTAAGAAAACTGTGTCTTGGATTCTATGTTTGCAGCATCAGAACGCGTATAAACATAAGAACTATGTGTGTTAGTTCCCATTTTTAAAAAGAAGGTGTTTTCCAGTTTATGGATGCATTAAAGATTTCCCCATAATTTTGTCATACTCTAAGCATAAGCAGACCATCAAATGTGAATAAAATACAAATACTATTGTGACATGAGTGGTTAAGAACTCAAGAGCTCATATCTGAAGATAATATGCAAGCATTGTCAATCAGTAGCAATAACTTTTAATCTCAGCAATAAAGATTAGTATTAGACCACATTGAGTTGCTTGTGGCCGATCACCCTAACCATATAGACTATGATAGATTTGTACATTATTCTGGCTATTCTTTGAGGAGATCAGCATGTTTTTGAAGATGTGCCAGAAGTGACCATTTAATTTGAAAGCATAATGAGTTTCCTTGTCAGCCGCCATCCCAGTCCTTGGTTTTACTCCTCTGTCAGGTGACAGCTGGGAAAGCAGTGCGTTTCCTCAGTCAAAGCAGAGCCTTCAAGGCTGAGGGAGAGCGCTGCGGGCTACTCCAGCAGGTCTGCTCAGGACCCTGTGTCCAAACCAGAGCTGCACTCCGCACTGGAAGAGGTGAGCAGATCAGCTGACAGCTGGAACACGACAAGATGGGAAGTGGAATTAGTTCCGAAAGCAAGGAGTCAGCCAAGAGGTCCAGAGAGCTGGAGAAGAAGCTTCAGGAGGATGCAGAGCGAGATGCCAGGACGGTCAAGTTGCTTCTCTTAGGTAACGCTTTCCCCTTCTCTTCCAATTCAGAGGTTGCTTCAGTTATGGCACACGCACTTTTCTCACACTCTAGTTCCAGGTGTTTCCATCTGGGGATTCGTTATGAAGAAGTGTTCAGAAACTTCAGTAGACTTTATGTGAGCCGTACACACATTGTATAGTTTTTGTGTTTATGACATATTTTTGATAAGCAAATGCTGGGTACTTATTGTATATTTTATTTCACATCAATACATGATTGACTATTATTAAAAAGCTCATACACATTTATTATTTTGCCACACCCTAATAATTTCTTAACTGTCAAGACTTTTTTATATTGAAAGCAACCCTTTAGTTACAAATTGTGAAGATATGTATTATTTTGTTTGAACAAAACTATGTTAAGTAGTTTGACTCCAAAATTGATATGCTATTTACTGATGCTGTTCAATGAATCTCAAATTACTATTAATTATAAAGATCTTTATATCAATAATATTTTCAGAGTCCTGGCTCCTGCCTGTGATGATGTTGTAGACTCGGAAAACACTGTGTTTACTTTTGTTTAGAGCATTTATATATCCATGCAGGTCAGATTTGCTGTCTGTTTTATTTTTCTGTTCCCTCAAAGTACAGCACAAAGATTTACCACACCGTTCAGTTCAAGAAGTATTCAATGCATGGAAAGTACAAAATAATCCATATGGCATGAGTTTTTTCAAGAAATATTTAACATGCAGGGGCCATGAAAGGGAAGTATTTTTTGAACTAAAGACTTATGCGAAGAATATGAAACAAGATCTTCCATTTAATCCTGTGCTCACCTTATCTTATATACAAAGAAAGTCATTGCAGAATTGTGAATCTTTGGCTCAACAAATTTCCTTCATTTTTATGTGCTTGACTATTGCCTCTAATTTGCTCTTGGCAAGGGAATTTTAGAAAAAAGCTATGGGATTCCCAGCATTGCTTTTCAAAAGCAAGGAATTGTCCTCTCTTCTTGCAGAAGCTCTGCAGGGGTGCTGGCCACCACACAGCAAGTCACCACCCAGAGGGTGAGTTAGAAAGCTGCTAGGCCAGTGCCTGCGAAAGCAGCAGCCCCCCCACCACGCAGAGCTCTTCAAGGCTGGGACAAGAATAAAAATGATATGGACACAAGCAAAGCAACCAAAAGATGGGAGAAAGAGCAAAGCATTCCCACACGTGCGTTTGTATCCTCCTGTACTGGGAATAATGGCTGGAGCAGTGATGAGAAAAGTCATTTAAAATCCCTCTGTTTGCATAAAATTTCAAAAGAACAGACATGTGGATTCTACATGCCAATTACTACTTTTATATTTTCTCTTATTTTATAAAAATACAAATCAAATAGCCAAGAAGAAAGAAAGAATGAATATCTTGATTCAGACAAAGGTAGATGTTGTTAAACATGAAGCCAGTGACTCCTGCGGTAGCCCGTTGGAGGGCCCGTGAGCTGGAGCCCCAGCCGAGCAGGGAGCAAAGGCAAAGGAAATGCACCGATGATGGGAACACGTGGCTGAAAAGTCAGTGTGAGGGGGGAACGGGGAAGCGGACAAAAGTTCTTTAAATTATGGAATGAGAATCACTAGATTATTGATAGGTGGGCTTCCAGAATCAGAAATTTCACTATTCCACAGAACTGCTGGCTGCAGCCCAGGTGCTATGTGTGCTGTGAGGAATGCCAGTTATCTTTAGACTTAGGTGGAGATTTGATTGAGAAGAAAGTAATCTTTGTACAAGAAACCAAAACGATCATTAGTGGGACTGCTGTGCCTGCTCCTTCTCCCGCAGTGACAGATCATTTTGCCATTACCTTAAGATACGCTTGGGTTGTTTTGTTCCAACGTATGCACTGAATTTCTCAGCCCCACCTCATTTATACTAAGGGAACAAGATTACCTTTGGCTTTCTTACTTTAAGTGTATGCCAAACATTTGACTAAGTTTTCCCTTCCAGACTGTATTTGACTTCTATGCATGATTCAATCGCCCGGTTCAAAACAAGTCGTGCAGCTATAGTCTCCTTTTTGAATTTAATTTGCGTATCTACACCATAATTTTTGTATTCAATTTGGCCTCAACAGGACACAGTAAAGGTGTTCTACACATCTAAACTGAACCTTGCCACTCTCCCACCCTGAAAGCTGCCCAGCAATGAAATCTATTTAATTTGTGGCATCACTGAAATAATATCCTCCCTATGGCAATGGGCGCTGGATACAGTTTTTATGTTCAGTAGTGAATAGGTGTCTCATGCTGCTAATCAATTTAACCTTAGTAGTGGTCTGATCCTAGATCTTGAATCTAGCTGCCATTTTGAAAAGTAAGAAATCCACAAAACATTTTTGACGGAACTCATTATTTATGTCCACCCTCATTGTCTGGTGAATTTTCACATGCTAAGCAATGTCGCACTAACTTTCCAAATTTCACATGCACCAGAAGGCAGATGTCACTATTTGGTGTTATTGGATGTGTGAGTGTATGGAATCCAAAGAGATATCAAGGGCAGCTTACAACATTTAAGAATCAGCTTACACACAGAGTCCTTCTTTACTGTATCTTTCAGACCTTCAGTAAAATTATGCAACAGATGCCAAATCTGTGTTCTTAGCAAAAAAGCTGGCTTGTAGGAAACACTGAAGTTGGCTCATATAATGCAGGCACATCTGATACCTTTGCTCAAGGGATAATACCATGGGTTAAAAAAAAAAAAAAAGCCAAAAAAGTTAGCTAGAAAAGATACCCTAGAAGAGAACATGTTAGCAAGAAAAAAGCTACTTTTAAGATTTCTACTGATAAATGTTTGATTAAATTATATTTCTACTCAAGAGAAACACCTGTTATCTAATTGTGGAATCAGTATACATCACATTTCCTTTTTAGCTAGCTCCTTCTTATATATTCATCACTTCAAATTTCAGTTCGAATTTGCTTATTTCTCCAAGTTACTTTCCTTTGTGATTTTACAAATTTTTCTTGTACCAGCAGGTCAGATTCGGGGCATAATGGAGAGTTTAAGGGAGACGTTAGCTTTCTTTTCCATATTTGAGAGACTGTCTGGCACTTACGTGTCTAATGCACATTCATTCCACAGTTCTCAGTTGCGATATTGGTGTCAGGGATTTCCAGCACCACTGTGGACAGCTCACCAAGGGTGTTCTTTTCCATTAATTCCAAAACCTCTTATTCCTAACTTTTCTGTGTGCTCTTTTTTAAACATCACATTATTACTTTCTAATCATATCATCTGAGTTTTATCATTTTAAAATAGAAATCCAATCATCTGGCTTTTAGAAACATAATACAGGTAAAGTTTAGAGATAAAATATCTATTTTAAATGTGTGTGTATTTATTGTGGCTAATTAATATTTTCAAATTATTCCAAACATTTGCACTTATTCAACAAATGTATATGCATGGTATTTTTCAGTATTATAAGAAGAGAATTATGATTTTGACATTATATAAAATCTGTTATAAAACAATTGGTAAAATAAAATTTACACAATATAATAAGCTAAAATAATTTAAACCACACAGCAGAGTGAGAAGGATTTAATACTAGCAGAGCAGAATATGTTTTTAAGTCACTGGACATAAAGTGGGTTTCTTTCTGTCTTCATCAAGTGCAAGGCTCCTTTCAGCTCTCAGAGGACCTGACGCAAGCCACATAACCTCAGAGAAGTGGTTTGGTAAATCTCCAGACCAACGTGGCTTAGTCTTTGCATAGTAGATCCCCAAACTGAAATAAATTAAATGTTAATAAATGGATATTTTTTTCTATACCTTTTATACATAGCTAAAAAAAATAGGAGGACACAAACTCAGGCTAAATCAAAGTTACTTCCATTTCATATTTTTAAATAGGATTTGTTTATATTTTAGAAGTATTTCTAGGTATGAGTGGGAGAGACTGAAGTTCATCAAGTGTAAGAGACTCTATTTTGAGATGTCATTACATGAACCCGGCCAATGGATGGATACCAATAAATATATATAGACCCCCTGGGATAAGTCACTAGGATATTAAGACATACTGCCAACACTGTGTCTAGTTTTCTTTTGCTTCTCCAAATTAGAATCCTTGTTTCCTTCATTCCACATTATACATTTTTCTTTAAAATTTTATGAAATGATTTGTCTTCCGTTTCTAAAGCTATTAAATCTTGTAGCTACATGAACACTCTTAATACATTCAAATGTTTAAAACTGAGCACCAGTAAGCTGGAGAGAAACATGAGGCAGAAAAGATCTACATGTGGGGTTGCATATTTTGTCCCCGGTGCAGCGGACCTGGTCCAGCCTGAGAGCTGCAGAGGCGGAGGCGCAGGACCAGCCCTGCGTGTTTACCAACAGCAGCGCTCCGGCCTCATGTAGGTTTCAACAATGTCTCCTCTCTGCAGGCAAAAGCACTTAGAGAAATGTTTTGCATAATATTTGGTTGGGTTTTTTTTCAGATTAACTTATTTCATTTGATCAGCGGATTTTATTTGCTTTGTTTTTTCAAGGGTGGGATTCAAACCCTGGCCCCTGCGTATTTGGGGTGAGCACTGCGTGCTGAGCCACTCGCAGCCCTCTGTCGCACGGAGATGCATGATTTGCTCACATAGCCATGCAAATCATGTACTAAGCATGTAATATTTAACCAAATCGTGAAATTTGTTCATGAGATTGAAAAAATCCTGTGTCTGCGAGCCTGACTGCCATCAACTACAATTTAACAGAGTCTCTCCGGTAAAATCGCAGAGCACTTTTACAGTCACTTTTCTTTGGTTTGAGTCCTGAGTTATGAGATATGAGAGCAACACTGTACCTTTAACATTATTTATGTATGCAACACGCGTAGTTAACAAGCATAATTTGCCTCTCCATAGCCCTAAAAAGAAGGTTGGTGAAACATTTGACACTGGAAAGATTGATTCCATGATATATTTTATGCAGAATACACCAACCTCCATTTGAGATATTAGACTCAAGTTCACAGTCTGTGTTCTTATTCAGGTCTCCTCCACACACTGCTACAAAGTGCATCAATGTAAAATCCAGACCTTAAGAGGTAGGACTCAGGGTAAAGTTGAATTTGAGACTCCATGAAGCTGTGAAAAAATAATCATGCTATTTATGAGATCCTAACACACATCAAGTAAAAGCTATTATTTTAATTGCTACCTCAGTATTTTATATTTCAGTACAATAACTTTATCACTTAGAATTGTTTCTTCCTTAAGACACCTATAAATTATATGCTCTGATCAATATTTTTTCTCTATTCCATCAGCCATGCTTCTCCCAATTCACTGAATTGGTCTGTTTTCATGTACTTCCTCTCAACTGGGGCCGGAAATTCAAACCACGTTCCTCCAAAAATGTTGAAATATCCCAGTTCCTTAGTCTTCCACCTTAACTGACACTCAAGCCCCTGATTACCCTTCACACGTCCTCACTGATGGATAAACTTCCCAACTGATTTCTCCCAAAGTAACGCTCTTTAACATCTTTTTTGTCCTTATTTCTGATCTAACACACCCCTCTGAGGCCTGCCAATTCCTTTATCCCAGCTGTCATAGAATAAAAGAACATATCATTTTCAATTTCCTGGCTGACAGATGTCACATTTATTGCTTTATCTGGGGCAGTAATTCCTAAGTTTCTGCTGAAATACTCCAAAATCACATTCCCATCAGCACTTTCCTCTTCTATCTCCTTGCATCACACCTCCCCTCAGCTGGCCCTTAAGGTACAACAAAACAATGATCGGTGAGTATTTCCAAGTGTCCCTGCTCATGTATTATCTTTAGTTTGAACTAGCGCTAAGGTTAATTTCAGCCTTTGTACAATAAATTGCACCACCTTGCATATCTTGTGTTTTGCTCCACGAATTATGTTGACCTTTGTCATCTTCAAAATTCTCTATCAGTTCCTTCCTCTTGGTAATTATGAATATTAATTTCCTTCAGCCTAAAATTTTTCCTTTGCTTTATATCACCCTTGAATTTACCTTGTAGAGTTATCTTTTAAAATGCTTTTACACAGAAATATTTCTCAAAGGAGTCTGTAGTTTTTGTTTCAATTTTTTCACCTTCTGCATTTTCTTTAGTTCACTGCATTATAAATTATGCCTCCTCTTCTTTACTGAAAATTACATCTTACAGAGTCTTGGTAATGCCCAATCTACAAAACTCACACCTCATTAAATAAATCTCTTCTTTCTTGGCTCCTTTAGTTCTACAGTGCTTTCTCATTTGCTAGGTCACTTGATTCTTTACATTGCTAGAGCTCACTTCTTTCTATTCATCAGTGGATTCCCTCTCCAACATATGGCCTGCACCTGTTGGGTTTATCATATGGACACTGTACAGGTCTTAACTTATATAACTATAAAATGCTTTCTTTTGCTAAATTTCTTCAACCACATTTGCATATTTCTGGGGACTCTAAATTGTGTCATGTTCCTTCAAAGGTCTTCAAAGATTTTTTCCCAACTTCATCTTGGTCCCCGTGTATGATGCAATTTTATTCTCTTAGATTCTTTCACATGACACCAAATGGATGTTTCAGTCTTATTCTTAACTCCTTTTTAGTGACCACTGCCCCTTGTCCAAAGACCAGTGTCTTCACAAAGTTAGCTTTTAGCTCTAGCGCTGATGGAAAAGCTCTTGTGTTTCTCCTTTTCCACTGATTTTCTATGACCTTTTATTTACATGAAAATCCTATGAAGTAGACACTATTTTCATTACATAGATAGCAAAAACATGAGAAATCAAGAAGGCACTTTGGTTTCCTAAGGTGAAAAGTTAATTTACTCCACAGCACAGCCTTCCATTTTTATCTGTCGGTTCTAAATTACTACTTGCATCCTGGGTTGTATGAAGCACAGGAAAACTCATGTGCACGAACAGGCGAACACAAAGGCAGAATCTAAAATATTCCTGAGCTGTTCACAGTTGCTAGAAGATAGATCTGCATTTCACAGCTGGACAGAGCTAAAAAGATCCATGAGTCATCACATGAAGACTTCACGTTTTATCTGAAGTCAACGGAAAATGAAATGACGATAATAGTAGGATTTTTGGCCAAACTCGACTACTTTTGGCTACTCCACTTATAGTAACAGGACCAAGATTTCACAAGTGGGATTGCAGGAGGAAGGCCAACGCGGACATTGTTGCTATTATTCAAGTGCATGATGAGAACCTGAATTAAGGCAAAAATCGCAAGTTTGAAAGTAAGATTTAGGGACATTAAAGAACAAAAGCAAGAGAATGTGGTAGCTGACTGCGTGTGGCTGGCGGTGGGAAGGAACGAGTGAGGCAGAGTCATGAATTCAGCAGCGTGGGGAGCACAGGGCAATTTTTTTGTTTGTTTGTTTTTGTTTTGTTTGTTTGTTTTTTGTTTTTTCTGGTACCGAGAGTCGAACTCATGGCGTTGTGCTTGCCAGGCAGGCGCTGTGTCACCGAGCTAAATCCCCAGCCCCTACAGTGCAATTTTGAGACTGAGAAGACAGGGAAAGAGTCAGGATTTGGGGCAGTGAAATCCCAGCCGTTTTGAAGCAGGCGCACACAGCGGTCATCTATTGGACCCTTCTGTGGAGCTGGAAGTCGCAGGGCAAAGTGAGCAAGAGCTGCGCATTTGCTAAGTCATCCTTTCTCTTCCTCGCTAGCTCTTCCCTTGTTCCCACTGTCCAGTGAATATACACCAACCTTTTTCTTTGGGAAACATTAATTTATGCTAATCAGTTATGTACATGATTATTCTCGAGCTTAACAAATACTGAGACAAATAGTTTTTATATACCTAAAATATGCCTGCATGGAAATAAAATAATATAATTCTATATTTTAGTATCTTTATTTTCTAGTCTAAAAGCTATATTACTAAGATAAGAAAGATGGATACTTTTTTCTCTGGTACAGGGAATTGAACTCAGGACATTGCACTTGCCAAGCAGGCGCTGTGCTGCTGAGCTAAATCCCCGACTATGCTTGTTAACATACCTTTCAACATTCAAGAAGTCTCATATAGCATTAAAAAGCACTTTATTGAGGTATGATTGACATGCAAAAGCTGTACATATTTAATGTATGCAACCTGATGATTTGGGAGGTAAGTACTGTACCCACTGGCGAATTCAGCATAATCCATGCCTGCACCCTCCATCCTCTCACCCCCTTTCTGCCCTCTTATTTATTATTATTGTCATTTTATGGTAAGGACATTTAACATAAGATCTACAATCTTGGGAGATTTTACATTATACAGCACAGTATCTTAACTATTGGTACTGTGAATAGTATCAGATATTTCTAAAAGAAGCACAAAATCTTCAGTATTTAAATAAAAATCATTAAAGAGAAAAGATAGGACACAATATTCTTTCTCAAAAGTGGCACACTTAGATAGTTTGGCTGATGAGGAATTTCACAGATTTATGGTGCTTGTTCCTGTTACATTACAGTAGGGATTCAGACATACTAATAGTTATAGAAATTTATCTGACACTATGCTTAGCAATAAGCACTGAAAAACCACAGGGTTACTCATGTAATATTCATTCTTGGCTGAGCTTATTCACAGGTATCTGTAATCCAGCATTCAGGCAGCTGAGGCAGGAGGATCACTGTGAGTTGTGAGGCCAGCCTGGTCTACATATCCAAAAGCCATAAACAAACCAACAACTAATTAAATAAAATTATTTAATGTGATCTAAACATAATGGGTGATCTATGATTGGATGTTTTGAAGGTGGAGTGCTTATCAGGAAACATTTTGGATTAATATATATATATATATATATTTTGGTTTTTGGTTTTTTTCTGGTAACGGGAACTGAACTCATGACCTTGCGCTTGCCAGGCAGGTGCTTTGCCACTGAGCTAAATCCCCAGGCCCCAGGATTAATATATATTTTATTAAGCATGAAAATACTATATTGTGGGAAAATTGCCTGACTCTTATAAGATGCATTTAAAGCACTTATGGGTCCAAAGAAGTTTATAAACATATGTTTATATAGATCCTAATGTGAAAGAAAGCAAACATGGTGAAACTCTAACTGGGAAAGGTAAAGAGTACAAAACACAGTTTTCTAGACTAGTACTTTCTTAGACCTGTCAGTTTTAAAATTGTCAAAATAAAAAGCTTGGAAAAAATTAGCAAACACTGCTACTACTTATTTTCTGGCTGAAGATGTTGTAGACATTTGCCAGAAAATTGTTTCATATTGCCTTACAAGTAAATTCTACAAAACAGCTATGGGAAAATCATTTCAACTTCACATATTCTTTTTTCCTTTTATATTTTAAACTTACTTTTTCCTGTTTATTTTGTAGAGACCTTTGTTTTTTGAGACAGGTCTCACTATGTAATTCAGGCTGGCCTTCAACTCACTACTGGAGCCCAGGCTGGGGCCTTCCTGCCTCAGCCTCACAAACACATAAACTTTTCAAAGGAAAATCTTCTCCATTCATTAGCTGATAAGCAGGACAAGAAACTGGACATAGACAATGGTGGGTCAATTCTTTTCACAGGGGTAGATATAAAAACCAGAGAAAAATACTGGTGAACTGATGTCAGCAACGGATGAGCACTATCAGAACATCAAGTGATGTTGTTTACCACATTAGCAAATCGAAGGGAAAATTCACCTCAATTGGATCAGGAGATGCAAAAATAATGAAGTAAAAGCCTTCTCGGAAGAGAGGGAAATCCCCTTAGCCAGACTCACAGTGTGTGCAGAAGTTCACAGTACTTGTACTTAGTGAGCAGCGCTCAGCGTTGGTGATGACGGAGAGTGAGAGAACTGAAATGATGAACGCGTCTCCTGTCCACAGCACAGACGGGGCTCTGAGGACCCCGGCTTTCGTCCCACGGCCTTTATCTCTGCCATCCGCTTCTGGGGATTTGGGTGAAGGCACATGCATTCTGGAGCTCAAGCTCAAGTAAGGCTTAGCGGAAAGGGTGCAGTGACAGCACAAAGCAAAAATCCTAGACAATCTCAACCAGGAGAAAGTTCAAGTGTTACTTTGCCAAAAAAGAGATAGCCCCATGTTTATTTTCTTCAACATTTTTAGATAATTTAAAAACATGCAGAAGTCAGAAGGCAAACTATCACGGCCTGTGCTGCAGAAAGGGTCTCTTAGGAAAGCACCTAAGGTGCACCTGAGGACACCTGGGGTGCAGCCCTGTCCCCCGTAGAGATGCCGGTGCTCTTTATAAACACCGTAAAATCCTCAATCCTGGCATTTCAGAAAATGTAGGCTCTCGGGTGGAGTATGGGAAGGAGAATAGAGGTCTAAACCTCATGTCCCATGAGGAAGGATTCCAGGAAAGGGGACCGCTGTACTTAAAAGGTCTCTTAAAAACATGTGACCACAGCTGGCTATAGTGGCATGTGCCTGTAATCCCAGCTGCATGGGAGGCTGAGATGGGACGATCTCAAGTCCCAGGCCAGACCGGGCAACGTGGTCAGACTCTATCTTAGCAGAAGAAAGTGATATGAGTACATTCTCCAAATAAGAAAACCTTGAGAGCTCACTATACATAACTGTATGTTCTAGCTCATTTATATCTGTAATTTAATTCCTGAAAGCTCTAAAGTGTAGATATCAATAACCTAACTTTAAAAAGAGAAAACTGACTTTCACAGGGATTAAATTTGACCAAGATACTTGGTCAAAGTCACAAAAGAGTACAAGCCCACACTCACTTAACTCCAAACACACAATCCCTCCTGTTCTACTTTTTGACCACGAGTCCACACTATTCAAGGACTCTCATAGGCAAGACACAGAATTTTGATGTTGCTCCGTGACAAGTAATAGAACAAAGTAAGTTGTTTGAAGGGAGTCTATTCTAAAAATCCTGTGTGCCAATTGTCAGTCTCAGGGAAGATGAGCTGAAACCGTAACACCAATGTGTCTATGACGGTACAGGTTGGTACAGGTTTCATGTTAATTTACAATAAGCACATTCAAAGTAACTTCTAAATAAGTGCCAAAACCCTCTGAATATTGACATTATCAGTTCATATCTGAAAAGAAAGCAACATGATCCAGGCATGGTGGTACATGCCTGTCATCCCATCACTCACAAAGCTGAGGCAGGAGGATTGCCACAAATTGCAGGCCAGCCTGGGCTACACAGTGAGCTCAAGGCCAGCCTGAACTATATAGTGAGACTGTGTCTCAAAAACCCAATAAAAAAAAAGAAAAGTAATTTGCCTGGGCATTAGTATGGGAGTAGAGGTAGCCTTAGAATTAGGGATGACCAGCATAATTTCTATCAGACTCATTCAGCAAGCATAGAAAGTAGGTACACAGCTGGTTAATTTCTAAGGTTCCCTTCTACTACACAACTATATGACTTTAGGGCCACCCACATAAAATCTTATGGCTATGTGTGTTTGATCTCCTTTTGCCTCTTTAACAAGGACCAAATGAATAATCAAGCTACACAGGTTAGAGATTGCTCAGGTTTAATATTGTTTGTGACCTTTGCAAATGAGAAATGTGGAACAAAATCCCTAATTTATTCTTATTATTAATAAAATAACTTTTGAGTATTAAAGTATGAATTAGGTTAAGCTTTAAGTGTAAGACTATGTGATTATCTTCTTCCGAAATCAAGTGCATATCTTGTTAAAAACTCTTGGTGCTCCTTGACCTAGAGAATAAGCACAACTTGGAAAGAAGAGATTATTTTTGTATACCTCGGTTCATGTGAACGTGCTGTTATGAGGTCTATATTTGGCTCCGTAACATGATCTAATCCTGTAAGAATGGAAACGCACTTGTGAACTGAGACCTACAATGAATGTGAAAATAGCATTGCACAGTTTGTTTCTCAAGTAACTATGCAAAGGAGCGTCAAATAATGAGACAGGTTTGGGTACACTGGCTTTTCTTTAGGAATTCTCATGCTGATGTAGTAGCCGGCTATACTGGAGATTCATGTGGAACACATGTTTCTGTGGGAACAGTGATGGTCTAGACACCTTTAACAAAGACTTCTAAGGGAAAATATTAATTCTAAATATGTAGTGTCACTGAAAGGTACTAGCTATTCTTTAGAATTGACTGACGATTTTCTTTCTTTAGATGTTTCATGAATTATTAGCTAACTTGCAGGGTTTGGTATTCAGTAGCATATACTCTAGGCTCAGAGATAGCTCTGGAAACACCAGCCTCAGTGTCGTCAGTGTGATGACCAACCAGCTCTCAGCATTCCTGCAATCAGCATCTCTGGCTTCAACGAGCCAAGCACTGAAAATACTGCAAAAAGTTGTATGTCTCCTGAAAACACACAGGCTCTGTTCATGTCATCCTCTCCTAAACAGTGCCATATGATGATTATTCTCGTTGCATTCATAGTGCAGTGGGCACTGTAAGTAGTTCAGAGAAGACTTAGTGCATGGGGGAGAATGGGCAATGGTCAGAAGACCATTCTGAATGACCATTAGCTTTCCCTTGTGGTCTATGAATCACATTTTCTCCAAATTTAGGATAAATTTTGACTAGTCTATAGTAGACATGGCATGAATAAATGGATCTATTTGTGATTTTTTAATGTGACCAACAGTGGTTCTTAATTGATACAGTATTTGGCCATGACATATGTTGATCATACAGTCTAGAAAACTGCTGTGTGTATGTGTGTATGTGTGTGTGTGTGTGTGTGTGTGTGTGTGTGTGTATCTTGTGCTAGGAATCAAATCCAGGGTCTCATGAATGGTAGACACACATGTATTACCGACCCGCTGCCCTGCCCCGAAAGTCTAGATAGGAAACAGCGAGACAGAACTCTCGGAAAAGGAAGGATGTATGGGGGGAGGTGAAGGGCGAGGACAGGAAGGGAATAATACAAGAACTAAGACATGCTATGTGCCAACTCTCCATGATGAACGTAATCATTATGTACCATGATCACACACTAATTTAAAAAAGAATAATGCAAAGAAAAAGTTAGAAATCTTTCTCATTCTCAAGGTAGGTATTTCCTATAGTGCTTGATCAATTTTTCATGCCTGTATCTTGTAATATGGGCAACTACTTTGAAGATAACAAGGCAGTGCACTGACCACTGTCACTCTCCTACAGTCTTGTTTTGAAATTATGTACCATTGCTTTTATTGTTTATTGTTTCTCACTTTAAATTGGAAAAAGATATTTGTTTTAAAATGTTCTATATAATTTTCACTACATTGTAAAAATCACATAAAAAAGTAAAGCATTACTTAAGGAATTTTAGTTGCTACACAGAAGAGAGACATTCTGTTCTCAGTCTCGGATTTTCTCCACAGTGCTTTTTCCCACTATTTCCACCCTGATTGGACAAAACATAATGGTACACCCATGCAGGACTGCTATTGGCAAGTCCAATATGTCCACTGAATTTCTTCCCATATCCCTTAACCCTCTGGTTTTCAAGTCAGTAAAAATAAATACACATATGTGAGGCTGTGATGTTCTACAAAACTGTCATCTGCTTGGGATGATGCCACAGTTCCCTATGCCCTCTCCTACTGTTACTAATAAAGTTCATGCAAAGGGTTCACATTCCACAGCAGACTGTCTAAAGCCAGCAAACCGGAATGTCGTGTGAGGATCATTCTGTTTCACCACTCTCACAAATAACTACATGCCCTGCCGAATGACAGTCAGATGTCTTCTCAAAGTGGGTCAGGTGATATCCTAATGTGCTTTTATTTTCTTCCTAGATGTTCCATTCTCAGGCATAACACTCTCTGTTAAATGATATAGTTACACCCAGTCTATAAATTTGTATTTGGTTATGTTAAGTAAATTCTATGAAGAATTATGAGCAAAGTACTTTGGTTGATTGTTACATTCATCAACCTTGTTGGTGAATCTTACTGCCTGTGGTACGGAGCACATTAGCATGAAATTATAAAAGGAAGGATTCCCCTTAGCTAAGGGGAAGAATCTAAGTATCATTACCAAGCAATGAGACATTATTTCTCATAGCTTCACCACTGTGATTACTCAAGATTATATAAGGCAGGCAGCTGTTTCAGACAACTGCAGAACCTGGATACATTTAACTGTGCCAGAAACAACAAAAATTTGCTGTGGAATAGAATTAAAATTTGGTGTAGCCTTATCACTTCACCATGGCTTAGGTTTCTGTAACTTATACAGAAATGAGAAAAATGGCACGTGGTACAAAGGAAAGAATCTTACTTTTGCAGTTTGAGTTTAAAGAATTCAATGTTTCACTGGAATTCTATGGAGGTAGCCACAAATCTAAAGGCTTTGGATACATCAGTGATCAAAACAAAGAAACTTGTTGGGGAATTTATCTTACTGCATTGGAAGACAAACAGGAAAAATTAAAAACAACACATGAGAAATTACAGCAAGTGGAGAAAGAGAAATGTGAGGGGGAAAGTGAAAGTAGAGTAGGGGAAGGAAGACAGAGTGGTAGAGAGTGGAAATAAATCGCTAATGAGAGTCCACAGAGTCCAGTAACTCCCTACATTTTAATAATTTGCTTAAAGTTCTTGAGAGTTGGGGTTATCAAACTTCATGTCACTTTTGCTTACATAAAAATCAGCTAGTTTTGGAAAAAGAAGGCAGGGGACTTCCATGCTGTATGAATGAGAAATCTGAACATGCCTCAGTTGTGCAACTTTGAAATCTGATCAAAATTATCCAGCACATGTAGACTTTGAAGGTATCCTGAGATCCGATTTCTAGAGCTGAGTATAACATGCCAAATCCTCTTTTGTGTCTCCCAGGAGACACAGACATAAGTACTGGAGGACTAAAACTCTACTCACTGGGATTTTAGGTCACCCTCTGGTGCACATGGCTCAACATCATGTTTTTGTTGATAAATTGTAGGCTGAGGACACATTTTAAGCAATATGATTTTGCATTAAGTATAAAATGCTGAGTTTTCTTCAGCAAACTTTATTTATTCATGTTTTATGGAAAAGTGTTTGGACCTCATTTATCCTATAGACAACTCACTGTGAGTAAATTCCTGCAATTCTCTCATCTGTAGATAAACCAGAACTTTCAAATTTCAAATTCCCAGCTGCCTGAATTCACTCCTTCTCTCCCCTCCCCCCCAGCATGTTTAAGTGTCCTAGTCCACTTCCTGTTGTGGATGCCACCATATCAAGGTTGGGGAAGTTATAAAGAAAAGCCAGGTGACACCTAGTGTCACCCGAGGTTGTTCAGGCATCACTTAGTGAGACACAAGTAAGGAGGAAGAACCAGACTCAATAGAATCTGTTGGTTTTTCACTCATTTACTGCATGGATGGATTGAACCATTCACAGAGGCAGAGCCTTAATCAACTCTTAACCATCTCATCTGGTTCTCTTAATAATCCCTCATGGGATTCAAATTTCAACAAGTTTTAGAGAGAACAAGCTGCTTGCCAACCATATTAAATAAAAACTTTCACCAATGTCTTTCATTTTCATTCTTCAGAGTCCTAGTTATTCTTAGGATCTTTTCATATGCACACCTACCATTTAAAACAGCCTTAAATTAATCTTCTGAACCCCATGGAACTCACTCTATTGGATACCTGTCCTGTGGCTGATATGCATGTTATAATATTATCTCCCAGACAGTGGCTTATCCCTTTGTCTTTTCTTAAGTTTGATAGACAGTTTCTCTATCTGTTTTACTTTTGTCCATTTATTTCTATCTTATCTAATTTTTTGATGATTTCAAGATTGTGAAGAATTTTCATGTATGAATTTTTCTAAAACTTCTATAATTTTAGGTTTCATATCTAAGCTTATGAATAATTTCAAATTAACTTTTGGTACATTGTGATATGAATCAATGTTCTTTTATTAAGTTCACTTTGTAAATACATCTGCAGGTATCTACAAAAGCTATTAGACTACCAAGTTTCTAGATCCTTGGATTCTTAGATAACATTACTTTATGTTTTACACTGTAGTTTGTAAATAATAATGCTTACTATGTCCTGAGAATCCTCTAACGTTCTTAGGAGGTAAGAAATCAGTTTATAGATGAGAAAATTAAGAAGGTAAAAGACTTTTTGAAGATATCACACACACACACACACACAAAGGGCAGGCAAGAAACCTCAAACCTAGGTTATCACATTCTATTTTAGAGCTTCTTAGTTTTCACTTCCCAAAGAGCTACTACTTAGTGGCAAATGAGATGCAAGAAATTTCTTCAAAAGGCTCCAAAGAAGCCTGAATGGACCACTCATGTTTCACTAAAGGTTCGCTTTTTCTCTCTTTGAAATCACGTGTGTTATGAATTTCTCTATGTGATATTTGCAGAGTTAGCTTGATACTACAACCAAACTTTATATCATACATCATCGACTAAAATAGATGTTCCAGAAAAACATGAAGTGTTTCTTTGTGCAAGTCCTGCTGGTTCCTTCCCTCTTGCCCTCCACACCTCTCCCACCCTGCAAGCTTAGGAGCACAGGACCACTTGAGACATTGTTCAAACATCCATTCTCACCCCCAGAACCCCCAGCTTTGCTTAGTGTTACTAGCAACCTCCTTTCCTTTGAACAGAAGAGATTTCACCTGTGTACCAAGGTAAACTGGGTGCTAGAGAGAAGTGCCTGGAATAGGCTTGGAACAGGTCTTGAAGTAAAATCTTAACACCTAGATTTTTCTTCTCTCATCATTTATTCAAATAGGATATCTGATGAGAACTCCTGGGAGTGTGTGAGTGATTTAGAGACTATGCAGAATGAGAACTATTTCCTTGGGCTGCAAAACCAGGACATAATTCGATGCTCAACTTATGCTCAAATGCAGTAACACTTTTTGACAGTGTACACAACTTGCTTTAGAAGCTACACCACAAGAGATGTCTGGTAATGATTTATGCATGAGAAAGTGATAGGCTTTCAATATGTATACAAACTTGATCAGTCATTAAATAACATTCCCTTCCTTTCCTTACAGGAGCAGGTGAATCTGGAAAAAGTACCATTGTCAAGCAAATGAAGTACGTGCTGAATTACTTCAAATGTTTTGTGTTTGATGTCTGCCCATGTATTCCACTATTCTTAAAATAAGTGCTTCAAGGGGCTGGGGTTTTAGCTCAGCGGCAAAAGTGCCTGCCTGGCAAGCGCAAGGTCGTGAGTTCGGTTCCCAGTACAGGAGAAAAACCAAAAAAAAAAAAAGTGCTTCGGGAAATGCTAATGGGTAGTCTCTTGTAAATCATAGGGAGTAACAGAGTTACCACGGTTGGTAGGCAAGTAGTCCTCTCCTGTATCAAAAAAACCATAAAAGTGAAAAAAAATTGTAATTTCTGTTTTCTCTCTCTCTCTAACTCTCTCTCTATCTATCTATATCTATCATCTCTATCATCTGCATCTGTAGCTCCAGTTCTATATTCCTTTTACAGTGGCTTTCTAAAGCCTACCAGAGAAGCACTATGGAATATTTTTTTAAATAACTTGTATCAAGGTTTTGGAGATTCTTCAATCAGTCAGGAGGTTATTTGCAAGTTGTTAAGTTGTGAAGATAAGAAAACTTTGATTAATAATTTAATGTACGTAATGTTTTCAGCCATAATAGCACAAAACAAAATATTTTACATAACCATTTTCAAAATGTTCTTGCCCTAGCATAAATTTTTTTTCCAAATTAGCTATTCACAGGATGCTGGTCATCTGATTTTCATAATTTTGAATCTTGTCATTCAGCAAAGATCTAAATTATTTTTAGGAAAAAGAGCGGGCCTGCATTTTGTCCCCATGTGTCTATGTTGTTACCATCTTCACGGGGCCTTGCTGTTCACCTCCCTCCCTGCCTTCCTCCTCTCCTTCCTGCTTTCCTTCTCATGCCGCTCCTTGGCGCACCTCGCCCAGTGTGACTGCTCAGCGTCTGCCCTCGCAGGCTGCGTGCCGGCCGGGGGAACAGAGCTTCGCGGTCAGGTCACGTTCTCGGCTCACCTTGTCCACAGATGGCAGGAAAGTACCGGTATCGAACTACATATTGAAATAATAAAGTTTCAGTTATGAGTGAATATAAAAATAATATTCTGATCGCTTGTCATTTTGCCCGTATGAAAAAGAAATGCGTATTCAAAATTACCACTATTAGGGATTTCAATGTACTTTTTGCATTTAGTTTCCCTATTTTCTGTATGGTTAAATAACTAGGCCTGAATTTCTTACTAGGTGAATAATGAGCACAAAATTTCCATAAATTAAAAAATCCAATATCTAATGAATAAAATGGGGATAGATAAGAAGTGAAAGGGTGAAAACTTATGGGTCTCACTCTTAGTGAGTTTTAAAGGACAATCATTGCTATAAAAGGAGGAGGAGGAGCCATTCTTGAAGCTACTTCTAAGTCACGTGTTAAAGTATCTTGTTCTTTCACATACGTCAGGGGATGCTGTCGCTCAGGGTGAAACTGTCTAGTGGTAGCAGCACTGTGTCTTCCCCCGTGTTGCAGTTCCATGTAGATCGCAAATCAGTCAGTGTCTGAGTCCCCGTTCACACCCCGACCCGCGCATCCGCACGGCAGTGCTCGCCTTCGCAGCGTCTGCACAGGAGCCTGCTTCCCCGCTCCCTGGTTAGGATCGCTTAGGCCTCAGGTCACCCTGGATCCTGGGTCCCCTCTCATTCATTTGTGAGTCCCGGCTGTGCCCCCAGCCCTTCTCTTCCAGCCATCGTCACACCTAAACCTATCTCTTCCACCGTGTCCTTCCAGTTTTTGAACTTAGTAGTTTTTTTAAATGCCCAAGCATTTGCCTATAAAAACAAAAATTTTTAAATATATTAAGGCACAACAACAGTGAAATGAACAAAGAGAAACACTGGGGGGTAGGACCCCACAATAAATAGGATGGATACATAGATAGCTGCCATACTGTATTAAGACCTAAATTAGTTAGGGGAAACCAAGCTGCTCAGTACTGGACATGACAAGAGACTGGACAGAGTCTGCAAAGCTCGAGTAACTGAGTCTTCAACAGAAGACAGATGATGTAATTCAACTTCTCTCGTTATGAAATAAAAATTTAAATTGCACCTAAAATGAAAACTTTTCATCCTTGTGAATTAGCAATCAATAATTCTAAAATAAACCAGTCAGAGTAAGACATTAAGAAGTATTTCTCATCACTCTTTGTAAAATTACATATTCCAGCAAAGCGATAGAAAGATTTTTTCAAAATATACAGTAAACTGAGACATTTTAACTACTGACATCCGAAATATACTTCTGAAAATTTCAAGAATAATTTAAACTATGGAAAAGCACAAACATGAAATAATTTAAACTTGAAAATAAGAAAATTCATATGCAAAATTACTGCATATGCTTCAATGTTCAGAACGATCAGTCTCCAGTGCCACAAAAACAAACAAAAAATAATACCAGAAAGGAAGAAAGCTATGCTGTATGATAAAGATACAAAAAGAACATCATTAGTAGGCGCAAAGGTTTTCGCTTTGGATAGGTGAAGCCCTGGGACACTCTTGTTCCAAAGCCATCAGCAAGGCCGTGACTTGTAGGTAAATGAGAGGAAGGAAGAACAGCCCAGCCAAGGGAAGCACTGGGGCGTGAGGCTGTGCGGACCAGAGCACGAACACAGACGCAGGACAGGACAAGGGGCCAGGGTGTAGCCGAGGGCAGTTACCTGCTCCAGGAAGAGCAGTCTTTGTTAATGCTGTAAATAGAACGCAGGCACTCCTACTTCCCAACGTGTCTTAATAGGATAGGAAAAGACATAGATGCCGCTAATGACTCCGCTTCCTCTCCAGGTCGTGTTGTAAACACACCACCAAGTTTCAGACCTCTGCCTGTACCTTTGCCTTAGAAATCTGGTAATTTTTCTTTGTGAGAGGAACGCATATTCTAAATAAAATCCTCGTTACTTACTCAGTTTCAAAAAAGATTGTAACCTAGAACAAATCCTAAGTCTTCTAACATCTAGCATGAGTAACCCTCCCCAAAAAGAAAATATTATATTACAGGACAGGGATAATAAAATACAAAAGCATAAGATTATTCTGACTTAGCGAATACTTAGGGTTGGAATTTATCTTTTCCAATGAAGACACACTATAGCTGTATTTCGGTAATTTGCTGTTAATGTGCTCTAGTGTCACTATCGATTGCTCAACTTGCAAATGCTTTCATGTTTAAATCATAGGATCATCCACAAGAATGGTTACAGTGAGCAAGAGTGCTTGGAGTTCAAAGCGGTGGTCTACAGCAATACACTGCAGTCCATCCTAGCCATTGTGAAAGCCATGGCCATGCTGGGGATTGATTACGTGAACCCCAGAAGTGCCGTAAGTATGGAAATAATGACAGTCATAGGAATTTGCACCATACAATTGTTGGAATGAACATTTGTATTTCTAATCAATATCAAAAATTTAAGAACATGAAGTGATAATTTTAAAGTATTAATTATTCATTTTAAGATTTCTTATTTTTCCTATTTGTCATTGTGCATTATAAGCTTATTCAATTTTAATGGTTTTTCTTAAGGATCAAGCCTAACATTCAGTACTATGCTAGACTGAAGAAATGTATTACATATGATTGCTAAGTCTGAAGGGTTTACTATAATCTGCAGTATCTTTACATTTGTTAGTTTATGAGCATTTCATAGAGACTTTAAAAAACTTTAACCACATCACAGTTATCATTAATGTTTAATGTTAATTCCAAAGACTGTGGCAACAAGGAAATGTTCATTTTACAGTCTTAGATGTTTAGAAAAGAACTCAAAAGTGTGTAATTAAAATGTTTGCACCCTGACTACGTTCAACTGGTCATAGATTTGTTTGTAATGTTATTATCTAAATAATTTTTTCTCTTTTGTATTATACAAATACTTCACATATTACACATCCTCTTGTTTTAAGACATTTACATGCAAACAAATGAAACTGTTTCAGCTGGTAAGTGAAATGTATATTAATATCCAGAGAACAATAGCTGACCTTGACCATACAAAGAGGACCTGAGTACAATCCATTGGACATCATCAATCAGTGTCCCCCTCGGAGCTCCCGTCACGGGACGCTGACTGAACAGATCCCAGTGTAATTCTCAGACATCTTGTTCTAAGAATGGTAACAATGGGAAGGAACAGCATAGTAAGGATAAGAAAGAAAGACACACTGGCCCCCATCCACCCCCATGGCTTCATTTAATGAGTATGAATGGCCACAGGAAGTCATCAGGATGGGAAGGAAAACGCGCCTTTTCCGTCCTGTGAATTTTCGTCCTCTGTTTTTATCAGTCCACATTTACAGTACACAGTGATTAGGTCCTCCTGGGGACTTGGTACATGTAAAGAACACATCTTGATTCTTTGACTTTGGATTTTTCTAAGAACATAGAATTCTAAACTGGCCTTTTGGGGGCAATGTAGAATAATCACCGTAGTTCAAAGATGGATAATAAAGCCCAAAGAGAAGTAGTTGGTTTCCTCCAAGTAGTTAAAGCTTACAGCAAATTCCATTTCTCCTGGCTTCCATTCTAGGGCTCTTTAGTGTGCAAATTTCCTTTTAAAAAAATGCTTTAAGCAACTGGAAATATTTGCTTTTTTCTTCCAAGCAATAAGAGTGACTAATACAGGTGCACATTACAAACTCCCTTGAGAATGACTTAATGACATTCAAATTTGCTTGTGTAATCTTCTGTGCCTTAGGGTCAGGAAGGTTGGAAATCTCAACCTTGCCTGTGGCCAGTCTTTAAACATATGAGTGCTTCTACAACCCAGTCAGTGAGGTAGACCTCCCTAAAGACCTGAAGTCTGTTGGTGAAGCGCTCTAAAGATCTGACCCACAGTAGGTTCTATACATTGTTGTCATTGTGTTGATGACAAAATCAAAACAAGTACAACTTATTCCAACTCCGTGTTCAATGTAGTGAACCAGTCCTAAGCAACTGTCACACCTTCTCCTGTGCTCCAGTCACACAGTCATCTGGCACTACGTAGCCCACACTTAAATTTTCAACAGATGTCAACTCTGAGTTTTATCATATTCTGCACTGATTGGTTTTAAGACTGGGATACTCTCTACATTTTTACTGTTGATGTAACAGATTAACCAACAGATGAGTTGCTCAGCCTTTCCAATAGCTACATAAGTAAATACAAGGTGGTCAGAACCCTATTCAAAGCTTTCAGGTTCTGACTAGCTTTTGATTTGTTTCCTTATACAGATTTATATATTTTACATTGCCATCTGGCTGTCATTGGACAGATTACCATTCAAAGAAGGTCCCAAGAGGAAAAATTACAAGAGGTGTATCAGTCACTAGTCTTTACTTTTAGACAAGTTACGGTATCTAAATTTTAGTTAGTTCAATCACAAAATGTCAGTACTTTTCTCATTAAATTGCAAAACATAAATAATTCACTCTACAGAGTATTACAGTGGGAATGTAACTGCAATATACCAGGAATCTAACTTCCCAATAATTATTAGCTATTATTTTTCATAATTATTTTGGTTCTAGCCCACTAAAATTTGTGTACTGAATTCTAGACATCTATCATCATTTGAAAATCAGACCTTTTCATTTAGCAATTACTTATGTAGCAGACATTTGGTTGGATCCTGGAAATATACTGAGCGCTCATCAATAATTGAGACTGAAACATGGTCTGTCCTCTGGGCAGTAAAGTGTGGTGTTGAACAAGTAATTACAAAGCATCTGCTCATTCACAAGGGCAGCACAGCTAGAACTGGAGCCACAGAGATTCTCATTTGTAGAAAGAACCGCTAGGAAAGAAAGGGCCGAGTAGCAATGGAGAAGAACTAAGAGCTGGGTTTTGGAAATGCTGCATTTCTAAGCTCTGTGGGACATGCGTAAGCAACTGCGAATGTGCACCTGACGCTCACGGTGGCTGCTTTGGCCTGAGAGCTAGGTCTGGGTCATTTTGGCAACTACAGCCTCTGGCATGTGATTTACACTGAGGGAGGGGACGCTTCGGAGGAAACAGTCAAGTGCTTAGGAGGAGAATAGTAAGGGAGTAAAGGCCAAGTTTTGGTGTTTTTTAGAAAGAAAAAACAAAACGTTCAAAATTTTCTGGTTACTTGAGATAAACAGGGAACTTCAGAGGAAAAGAGCAGAGGTATCTGGGATCACGAATTCCAGTGAAGTGGTCCGAATGGAGCTTATCCAAGTTGGAAAGTTCTGAGGGACCACGGAAGGAGAATGTTTAAAGAATACACGGCATTTAACAATACAGAGCCACTGGGATCTATCAAGGAAGGTCAGAGAGTGGAGGGCTCAGAGCCCCTGGAGAGGGTGAAGCATTAGGGACAGAGTTTAAGGGAAGTGCTCTCCTGAGCGGTCACCAAGGGGCAGGACCTGCTGTGGAGGAGGCAGCTAAAGGGGGCCTGTTCTTATTTTGGTTTAGTATTTGATATACAGACTTCACAAACCCGTGAAGAGGGAGAAACTGAAGAAATAGAAAAGGGGAACAATAAAGACATCTTTAGTTTGTTTTATTTTTTGTTTTGTTTTGTTTTGTTTTCATTTGGTTTTACAAGACAGGATTTTGTTATGTAGTTTAGGCTGATCTTGAACTCACTATGTAGTCTAGACTGACCTGGAGCTCATAGTGATCCTCCTGTCTCAGCCTCCCAAGTCTTGGGATTACAGGCATGTGCCACCATGCCCATCTTCATTTAGTAAATTTTTGCTTGTTCTTCCTAAATATTATTATAATCCATTTTAGAACATCTAAAACATACACTGGACTGACATAAAAAATGCTGAAGATTTTAACACCTACATAAGTTGTTTTGTGATCATTTCTAATGTAACGCCCTACAAAATGAGTCCTATAGTATGAACCAAGGAGCACAGATTCCCCAAGAAGCTATACCATTAAGTTTCTATGATGGAAGAAGTTTGGGATACACACATACTATAACAGTTTAGAAATCTGCACTCTCCAAAGTATGCAAAGACTGAAAATCTAGTAGCAACAAAACCATGGCCTTCTTAACCTAGAATTTCTCAAAAAATTACTAAGCTGTGTAGAGAACATGTGTATTTCATTTTCTACACAATCTTGTTCCAGAGCTCCTTGAGTGAAGGGGCCAAGCCAAAACCACCAGGACCGTTCTGCTTTTCCAAATTTGTCATACGGAAATAAAATTTCAGCAAGGGGATGTAACTCACGACTCAGGGCACTTTTTAAAAAATTTGACAGATATTTGGAGATTCCTTAGCATTTCCCTAGAGCATGAGCTGTGAGCTAATGAGCATATTCATTATTTTGATTCATTCAGTATGAATCTTATGAATGTAGAAATGAACAGTCTCTACCTTCATGTGCGTATAGCCCCACATGAAATGTGCAACATATAGAAGAAAAATGCACTCTGTGCTATACGCTTCTCAATGAATGATGGGAAAGGGGGATAAAAGGTGAGGAAGCGATGGGAAATGGAAGAAAGAGTGGTTGGAAAAGGCTTGCGAGAAAAGGCAGCGTGGAGAGGATTCCTGGCCCAGCAGGCAGGGTGTGGAGGGAGCAGCCCCTCAAGGGCTGTGACCGGGAAGTGGGGGCCAAGGAGTAGCAAGGGGTGCTCAGCTCTTGAGACTTGAGGTGAAGTCAGAGGAGAAGGGAGGACAGGGAATAAGGTCAGAAGGCAGGTGGACATCAAAACACGCAAAGCCTGGGGATCCTTGTAAAAGATTTGGATTTTATTTTGAGTTTGGTGGGAAATGACTACAGTTGTGAAATATGGGAGCAAAATATTCTGTTTAGTTTGCAGTTTGACTGTCACATGGAGGCTAATGTTTCATAATAGCTGTTAATTTCGGTTTTACAGATTTTACAGATTGAAATGATTGGTAGCCCCGAACGCTAAGAACAGAAAAGTTGATTCTTTAAATTATATCAGCCCTGTGATAAGAGCCTAAACCTGTCAGGGTTGAAGTGAACTATATCCCATAAAATGTCATTTATGGTTTAAAAAGAAACAAAGATAGCGAATGCCTATTGTCACCTACGCATGCAATGACTTGAAAAAGGTAAATTGCTAGGAAGACAAAAATCAAGGTGATAGGGCAGCTTTCCTTTAAGGACAGCTTTCCTTTAAGGACCATTCCTTCCTTCAAAGGGGTGGCCCAGGAGGGCTTGATACCAGCCGGATGGTGAAAGGGCACCTCCACTCGCTAGCCCTGCACTGAGAAAGTGCACATCTCAAAAAGACACCTTTCTACGGAAAGGACAGAGCAGATGAGTGTGGCTCCTGACGGTGTGCTGCCAATGCATCCGATTCCTTCCTTGTAGGGATAGCACCGTGTGAGCGGTTGCTAGATTCTCTCACGAGTCCTGAAAGGCACTTGAGTGGAAGGCAGGCCAAAGGGGAGGTGGCCTGCCCGGTGAGCAGGTCAGATTCCGCTGGATGCGCAGTTCTCGTTTACATCTATCTAGCAGAGAAGGAGGGTTTTAAAATTTTATCCCGTGTTCTGCAAGAGCGTGGGGACAAGCGTTGCTTTTGGCTTTCACAGTTCTTTCAGTGATCATCTGATTGGTTTGATTTTAACCAAAAACTTGATTTTGAAGAAAAATGAAATAAGGGATCTTGTCTTACCAAAGTTATTAGCAACGCAGATATACATATACCCTTTAACGCAAAGAACAGTTTTAGAGAAAACAGTGAAGTAAATCTACAGTCAGTTTAGGATCATAAATTGAATTATAACCCAAAGCAGCAGATTCTCACTGAATAAACATTTTTTCTTGCAGCCTGACTACACAAAATGGGTTTGGGTTTGACTCTTCTTCTGGTGCTTATATTACCAGTTGGCAAAATAACCTTTGAAACTTAGATTCCCCCAAATGCAAATGGAGAAAATACAGCGTCTACTTCACTGTTATAATTTGGACAGTCATGGAAGGCATGGTGCGTGGAGTCTTATCAATGGTTGTTGCCGTGTTCACTGGCAGGATCAGGACAGGACAGGAGTTTGGAGTCTGCCAGCCAGGAAGTACACTTAGAGGGCTCCAGCCCCCTGGACCATTACTGTGGTCAGTTTGTCCACCTGCAGACTCAAATTCTTAATCTTCAAAAAAAATAAAACATTTTTATCATGACGTTTTGATTTCTAGCCTAAAAAAATTATAGACTACTAGAAGTTGTGCAAATTGAATGTGTTTACTCAGTAAACTTCTCTACTGCGTTTCTCCTTGTAACCTCCAAATATTGTATTACTAGAGCTAATATAATCCTTGCTTTTCTTTTTTGTTTCCTAATCTCACCTCTGCCCTACTGATTTGCTCCAAAAACAGCAATCAGGACCTACAGGGATGTCCAAACACTCCGTGGTTCTAAATGTTTACTATTGCTAACTTACATGATCACAAAGAGTACCCAATGGCTAGTAAAATTGTATATTAGTTTGTGAATACAAATTTACTATAGTGAATTTACTCCCCATTTTACTCTTATTCTTACTTGGTTCTTTTTTATCCAAAAAATATGGCCACATAGCAGCACAGTTCATAACACCTAAATCCTGGAAGCAGCCTACATATCCATCAACAGATGAATGGATAGAGAAAATGTGTTTACACACAGTGGAGTACTATTGTGCCATAAAGAAGGACAAAATTCAGCCATTTGTAGGAAGATGGATGCACCTTGAGACCATAAATTTAAATGAAATAAGTCAGACACGTGAGATTAAAGATGACATGTTTCTCTTATATGAGAATCTCCAAGTATATAGTGCAAAAGAAGAGATCAATAATAAGAAGTAAGGGGAGCAAAAGGACCAAGAGATGGAAGGAGAAGCGGGGAGGGGAAGGAGAGGGGATGAGAAAAGGAATTGCGATGTGCTGTGTATGAGGGCCAGCTCCACACAAAGAGCTTGAGCATTAGGTACTGCACACAAGTAAAGAAGAAAGGCCCCTGCCTTTCCAGAGATGGGCAGAGGGGAGGGAGGGAGGGCGAGGGGGTGAAAAGGAAGGCATTAAGACGTGTTAGGTACGGGTCCCAAGTCCCCACAGGAATGTGAATGTGCTAATAACATCAAAA
Organism: Chinchilla lanigera; assembly: GCF_000276665.1. NCBI lineage: Eukaryota > Metazoa > Chordata > Mammalia > Rodentia > Chinchillidae > Chinchilla > Chinchilla lanigera. The sequence goes on from NW_004955410.1 coordinate 5,191,193, forward strand.
CATATGAGGCTATTATCTGAGGAAGACAAACTGTCATTAGCTTGGTTTCATTACTTCTTGAGCCTGACATTCCCCCCTCCTGAGGGCTAAACGGACATGTACCCAGGAATTGCTGCCCTTTCTGACATCATATTGAGAAGTCAGAGTATAGACAAGTTAGATATCCTAATTTCTCCATGTAACATTTTATAGTCTTTGCAAAAGGAGAACTTTAAGGAATTTGAGTTCTATCGATGTTAACGTGTTTTGAAAACATGTTCCGCGGAGCGCAAGGTCCTGAGTTTGATTCCAGGTACCAAAAACATGAAACAAAACAAAACACGTTCCGTGGAACTGCAGCAAAGGGAACAACAAAGTTGATCAAGCGAAAAGGTTTGAATAAAAGCAGTACAGTATGTGACTCCCTGTAACACGCCTTATCCTTCTCACCAATCCAGGAGGACCAACAGCAGCTCTGCTCGGCGGCAGAGACCCTGGAGGACGGGGTCATGACGCCCCAGCTGGCTGAGGTGATCAAACGACTGTGGCAGGACCCGGGGATCCAAGCCTGCTTCGAGAGAGCGTCTGAATACCAGCTCAACGACTCAGCGGCTTAGTAAGTGACTCGTTTCAAGGCAACTGCAGCTGACATACTGGTCATGAAGAGCTGAAATTCTGCCTAGGACACACATGTGGACATACATGAGGGGAGTAGGGGACATTGTAGATAAGTAAAAACGGACAAGATGACATAAGTCACATGCAGAAATTATCCAGTGTTTAAAATAACTGATTGTAAGACTATTTGCGCTACATGATTCCTATGTGGTGCGTATCTTCTCTTGATGAGAAAGAATTGAGTATTATGCACAGGACTCAACATTAACACAGACTGGCCCCATTTAGATGGAGGCTTGGAGCTACTTATTTCATCTATATTGATGTTACCGAAGTTATCTCTTAGAATAATTTCATTTGTGACACATGCTTTAGCTCACGGGTTGATGAGCAAGATACACAATTCTGGATGAAAATAATTATTAATTTCCAAAACAATTATGCGCTGTTGGGTTGTTTGAGAGTCTGGAGAACAATGACATAGCTCTCACGGCCAATATCCTCTAGTGTTTATTAGCCAAAAGGGATGGCTAATAAGGAGGTGTGATGCTACTTATAATTTCATTATCAACGTGACTTAAAGTTTTCTTTGAGCAAGTCATTCCTAACCTATCACATTAGTATATCCCTGTAAGCACACAGGAATGAAACTATAACCTATGTACTCATTTTATGTTTTTATCTTTGTATATGAAGGTATAAAAAATTTAAATATAATTCTTTGATAAGTCTGCAACAGAATATGCTAGAAGTACTTAATTAAGCAAATGAAATGAAAATAACAACAAAAAGTAACATAAAAGTGAATTACAGAAGAGACTGTTTGAGGACACAACAGCAAAGCTTGTGAGATACTTCGGATATTTAATCAGCAATGGGCAGAATGACTCTGGAAAGAAAACCAGTCGTCTTCATTCTAGGGGAAAAAGCTGTCTTCAGGGATTGCTCTGTCATTTATCCTCCTGGACCCTGAATTCCAGTGGGCACATTCCCTTCAGGGGACAGTGCTAGATGGGCACTATTTTGTGATTTCATACATTCATTAATAGCTCTCCTGAGTGTCTCAGTGTCTGCTGCATTTTAGTAGTAAAGGGACCTCACTGGGTAAGGTGCTAAAAATACGCCCTCCTCACTCATCACTGGTAAAAGATATCTCAGTGACTTAACCCTAATTAATGGGATAGTCCCATGTTAGCAAAGTCTCAGGACAGAGATAGGAAAAGACAGGTATGGATGAGCTATAATTAATTATCTAGCTTTGGGTGCATGACATTGATTAACCATTAGTTTTCCTTTATCATATTAGAAGAAATGAATTTGTAATTGGGTTGACCACCTTATTTATTTGTTAATAGGAAAAAGCTACTTGCGGCTTACATAGATAAAATTGGCAACTAAAGTGGCATTTCATTATACTTCTTTAAAGTTATTCATTTGTTTCCATAAAATAAGTTTTTCTACACAATTACAGAATTACATTAAAATATTTACCTGTATCTCAAGTTAAATACAATGAAACACCAAATTGCATTGATTTTAGGGGCTGGAGATTTAGCTCAGCAGCATAGCGCCTGCCTGGCAGGCACAAGGTCATGAGTTCAATTCCTGGTACCGGAAGAAAAAAAATGCAATTTGCATTGATTTTATACCATGATAGTTGTTGACCATCCAAAAATCTACATAACAATAAAATAACAGAAGAGCTGATTCCCACCTTCTGAGAGAGACTCAGAAATATTTTATAGATAAACCAAAAGATTAAAATATTAACTTTTCCTCTGCTTAAAAGTGTCCTTATGGACAAGTGATATAAAAGCTTGCTAAGGAAAGTTCTCGAGTGGGTCTTGCTTTCTCCCAAAAATTAAGAACAGATTTTTTTCCCTAAAACAAATACTGAACTACATTCATATTATAAACCTAATATAAAATTAGATTGACAGCATATAGCATGCATATTTCATATACATTATATGGGAAAGGTCTCCAGCATTTGTAGATAAGCATGTATGCATATATATATATATATATATATATATATATATGTATGTATGAAAGTGAAGTATTTGTTATTTAATCTGGAGAACTTTCAAGTTGAGGCTAACAAAAAATTGCATCTAATAAGAGTGAACGAAAGAAATATGGTGATTGATGACATAAAGAATCCTTCAGCCCCAGCAGAGGGAGAAGCTGCCAGGGTCTGGCGGGAGAAAGGGGTTAGGTAAGTTTGCAGGTTCAGTGGAGGGGGCTATTTACTGTGCCATTTAAATTCCATGTGCTTTAGGAATTAACGTGGACTTTTACCAGGCGAAATACTGGGTTTTTTTATAATTGATAAAAGGATCAATTATTTTTAAGTGAATTAAACCATATATATATTAATGGTCTATGGTCTAAATTGGGACTACAGTTTTGAACACCCAAATGTGACATTTGTTTATTAAAATAAGCATTTTGAATGCCTCTGCTTTGCCTAAAATCATTTGTACACACAAATAAAATTTCATCAAAATGTATGTCTACCAAAGCTTTCATTTACCTATCATTAAAATGGATCTCATTTCTATTTTGATAGGCAATTTTATTTATATTTTACTCAGGCATGAATTTACTGACCAATGATATACTTACAGTGTATGCAGACTTAAGTCAATGAAAAACTCACAGAGCTTTGCTTCCTCAAATAGAAAATAAATTTGAAAACTAGCAAACTGTAGCCAGTACTTTCTCTGGTACATTTAAATATTAATGTATCATTCTTTTTTAAAGAAAGAATCTTCATTAGAATAACACAATGGTGATTTTTTTTTACATTTTAATGTTTCTAAGATATGATTTATTTTATTTTATTTTATTTTTATTTATTATTTTGCCCTTAACCAAAATCCCTCTGGATGACTTCCCATTCTTAGCTTGTTTCAGGTTAAAAGTGAAAAGATCCTTGAAGAATAGATTACCATACTGCTCTTGAATTAATTTTTTAATGGTAAAATAGCTTTGTTTTTTTAAGACATTATTCTAGCTGTTAAGTTCCAATAGTCCCTCAATTTAAATTCTAAAAAAAGTCAACTTTTGAGCAACAACTACTATTCGGCTGACTTTTCAATTCTGTTTCAGTGGATCTTCACCAATCCTTTTTTTTTTTAAAATTATGGAAGCCTGGGTCATGTAATGGTGAAATTTGTCATAAAAAATTAAAATGCTACTGTTACTTATATTTATTTATTTTACAGAAATAGCCATAATGCTAGGCTACTAATGTTTTAGTGACAAAAGTCTAGAACCGTGGTGTTCAAAGAAAATTCAGCAATAAAACACGTGGTTTTCGGGTGATAGACATATTTGGTTTCAGGAACGGAGAAGCCAGTAGGAGTTTCCTTCCATCGATCTAACAGACCTTCATAGAGAACACAACTTCCTCGGCCGTATTCCTGCTCATCACCATCTTGGGTCCCACAGGGACACAGGTGTCAGTATTCAGCCCGATGAGATGAGGACCGGTGACCTGTCTTCCAGAAGGGCTAAGACCACCGCAGAGCTGGGTCGGGTGGATGCAGTGTTTGCAGCCTCTGACCCAGAAGCACTCTCTCAGGAGGGCTGTGCTGTCACAAGTTAGGTCCACTGTGCACCAACCAGAGAGACCGAGTCCTTTTCTCATTGAGCTGCCTGCATGTCAGCACGGTCCTGAGTCCTAAATTATGAGACTTCTGCAAAATTTACAACTTTCAGGTTTTGATTTTAAAGCCAATCCCCCTCTTAAAATACGAAATAGCTAAATTAAAATGACAGAATGCTGAGGATCATCCAGAGACCATCATGACGAGCATGACCAGATGGTCCATAGATATTTGCATGTATGCACCGGAAACGTGGGACCTACATTTTGGTTTCCATATGTATGTGTTCCAGGCCACATGGAGACATTTCCTGTCCTGCTGCTATGTACATGCTAGCACACATATCACATGCACCTCCCAACATTCTGGCTAAGGCGGCACGGGTCCCACTCCTTGGAAACAGGCCTCAGAGTTTGGGCCGAGCCTCACTTGTGCTCTGTCTATTGCAAAATCCCGGTTACCAAACTCTCCCCAGTCTGAGAGCTGTATGAATTGCACTGGTCTGGAGTTTACCTTTTTTTTTTTTCTTTTGCTCTTTTTGCAACAAGGTCTTGCTGTGCAGTTCAGGCTGGCCTTCAACTCACTTTGTAGCTCAGGCTGGCTTGAACTTGCAGCATCCTCCTGCCTCAGCCTCCCAAGGGCTGGGATTACGTGTGTGTCACCATACCTGGAGAGTTTATCTTTTTCAATAGACTCTAAACTAAAAGTTTGCTTGCACTGAATCCTGGTGTCTCCCAAGGCTCAGTTACGTATCTACATTCTTCTGTGTTTCTCAGCTACCTTAATGATATAGACAGAATAGCAGCTCCCGGGTATGTGCCAAATGAGCAGGACGTTCTGCATTCGCGAGTGAAGACGACCGGAATCATTGAGACTCAGTTCTCCTTCAAAGACTTGCACTTCAGGTAGGATCAGAAAGTTTTCCGCCTCTGTCCATCCCGGCAGGTGCAGCACACCTTGCCCTTGCTCGCTGGGCCTGGCTAGCGTCCAGCACCTCTGCTGCCCACATGGCGGCCCTCACCCTCTTCTCACCCTGAGCCCCTCCTTCCTGCCAGACTGACCCCTGTCCATCTTGTTTGTGTCTTGAGCAAGAGAGGGCTGGGTGTTGTTTTCCTCATATTTAAAACTGATGTTGAACTTTGGCTTTTTAAAAAAGGAAATATATTTAAATAACACGTCAGCAACTGATGCCAGGGACCCTATTTCCTCACCTTCTGGTTTCCTATCTGGTTGAACTATTTGTACTGAATCTGTTGGCCTAATTTTAAAAATTCAAATAGTTGAAAAGAGGATGATTTGAGTATGATGCTGCTATTTACCAGAATAACAAGGCATATTTTATAAGCACGTTTCGAGTATGACAATCAATCTTTATTTTTCTTGCTGTTGCATTCTCAAGGTCTTCCCCGAAATTTTGCTGCCAAATCACTCTGACTCTATGATGAAATGAAAACCCATAATGCAGTGTTAGAAAATATCACTTGGTCTTTAATCTCTGTCTATGGATTGTGGGCAAAGTGGAATATTAACCATTATTAATAAAGTCTACTGATATCCCTCAGGAACAAAAAAATCAATAACAGCACAATTAATAAAACCATTCATGGATCCAGTAATGGAAACATTTTTAAAGGGTAGAAAATCTAGGGAAAAAAAGCTGCCAGGAATTAATTATGGCCCTTTGCAAGGGGAGAGTAAGAGATTGGTAATTAGTACTATAAAATTTGCTTCAGTGGGATACAAGTTTGAAAAATTGTAAATGATGAAAACTAGTTATAATGTCTAATTAGTATGGATAGGATGTTTTCAATTGATCTGAAGGAAATCTCTTCAAAATTCACACTAAATTTCAGGCCCATGCATGGTTAATTTTCTGAAAGATAAGCCAAAGGTCCAAGGGACCACACGGATTAGATCAGCATCCTCTCTTGGTAGTGTATTAGAAGTCCTGAGCACAGCTGGGTGTGGTGGCACATGACTGTAACCCCAGGGCTGGGGAGGCTGAGACAGGAGGATGGCTATGAGTTCAAGGCCAGCTTGGACTGTAATGAGAGCCTGCCTTAGAAAAACAATAAATCAAAGAAAAAAAAGAAGGAGGAGGAGAAGTTGTGATGTGAGCAGGCCTGGTTCTGCCATTCCTCTTCGGCAGCTGCTTTCCTCTGACCTCTGGTCTTTGACCCACTTTCTGAAGTTTTCTTGTGGGAGCCAAGTGACCCTGGCAGTGCATTTTCCACTTTCCTCGTACTGCCTTTTCTGTCTTGTCATCGCTACCTCTCCAAATTCCTGACTGAGATTATGAGGAGAGCTGAGGGTGGCCGGAGGGCTGTCTGCCCAGAGCTCAGCCCACACTCCCTGCCTAGGAAGTAGCAGCAGAGTCTGCTGGTGAAGACTGATCAGGTGAAGGCTTGGCAGAGAGCTAGTGGATCAGAAACCAGTTCACACAGAATAACTAATGTCACCTACTGAGTTTCTAAAACCCACAACCGGGCTACTCCCCAAATGGACCAATGCAGACTTCTTGGAAATGTCTGTTTTCGTAAGTCACCTTGCTCCTCACCTCACTAAAGAGCCTAGGCAGGGGCGATCTCCTTCTCTTCATCATCTCCCGGTTCTCTCTGCCTCCCTTCCAGAACTCTGTCATTGTTGCTAGGAAACACTTAACAACAGGCTTCCAGGCAGTGCGCTGAGTCGGGGAGGGAGGGTCGGGCCAACGGGCTGCCCGTAGAGATATCTCGGTGTGCCAGGGTGGGTGTCAGCATGCAGTTGGAGAAGATGTGTGCAAAGGGCTCTCACCCATGCCAGAGAGCCAGCTCTGCGACTCACACACCATATTTTTGTTTTTCTTTCTGCTTCACCTTTCCTAAGCTCCAGGAAGCTGTGCTCCTAGCTCTTCCTTGGAGCTGATCACACTGGCCAGGGGGGAAAGTGCAGAGTCAGGTCTGCTGAATGAATCACAACTTTGCCTTGGACAAAACACCAGGTGTTAACACATATTATCTTAGCACTGATTTGTACTCATGGAACACAAACCACCCCATGACTATTTAAAACTGAATACGTAATTTACATTTTAGATTAGAAGGTTCTAGAATTTTAAATCACATCACGAAACATGAAAAATCTCTACCAAACTAGTATGTCAGCTTCATGTGTCATCTAATTTGATGGAAATTACTTACTGTTCTTACCAAACCAGTACTTCAAATGTCAGGCTGATAAAACACCTTACAGCTCTTGTCAAACCACAGTTCCAACATCAAACTATAAATTATTTTTATACAAAGAAAAAAAAGGAGGAGGACATCAGAGCTATATGACTTTTATTAACCAGTCATAAATGATGATAAATTATTTTTAGGGATGCTTAAAGTACTACATAAGTGGAAAATTCAATACAAGTGTGAGTCCTTCTGCTGCCCTATAGTTGTAGAATAATTCCCAAGAACTGAAAACTTATGAGACAGGTCTACCAGGGTTAGCAAATGCTTGTAGCGAAGGCACTTTGTCGCTGTGATTAAGAGGGCACTTTCTCTCCATGATTAAGAAGCAGAATTGAAAGCACTTTGAACTCTGTAGGACCTACAGGGAACAGGCCAGTAACTATTACAACACAGGACTTAAGGTTTTCTAAATTTAACATAATTGCTTTCAAGATGATTGAGCAGAAGTGTAGAGGGAAATAAATGAAAGATGAAACTGAATTATCTTCATGTGTTCACTTGTGTGGGCTCTGAGTAGCCTCAGCATAGGAAAGACTGGTGGTCCTCACAGCACTACCTGTCCGTTGAGGTTTGCTTTTCTCTATTATACTCTCATGTATGCCATGTATTTGTTTCAGATAAGATTAATATTACCAAAATAATATGTGATATGGTGTCTAATTTATTCTAGTGATAAATTTTGTTTCGGTGACTTCATGCATTCTGTTATATAATAATCAGAGAATCCTCCACCTTGCAATTCACATGACCCATGCACAGGGCCACCTGTGCAGTAGAAAGCAGGTGATCATGAAATAGTACTTACAGTTGTGAAGATTTGGAGACTCTGGCTCTCTTGTGGTGATGTTATCTTGACTCTTAAATCATGATTTAGAAAAGGGTTTAGAAAGACTTTCGTGAATGTTATTGGTGACTGTCAGAATCTACCCTTCTCTAGCTTCAGATCCAGGGCAAAGGGCAGATTTCATCAGGTATTGCAGTCTGGCCACATGGTGTTGGGATACATCCCCGGCCAAGCCCCTCTGGTCATCACTCAGGGAGCTGTGCCAAGTCTGATGAAGCCAAATAGTGCAAAATAAATTTCTACTGGGATCATGTCTTATTTTTTGGGCAGCCATATACGGAAAACGTTAGAAATGGTGACTTGTTTTAAAATGTCACATACTGAAAAAATGAGCATTTCAGGTAACACCTAACATTGAATATAAGGTCACTACACAAACATTATTGACTTTTAGCTATCCTAGAGCATATGGCAATTTTGCATGAATTAAAAAAAAAAAGATTATTTCACAGTATTCTAATATGAAGTGTGAATAATTGTTTGTGGTCCAGTACTTAACCAACTGTTTAACATAAACCCATAAAATTGAATAGCTTTGCAACTGCTTAAAATAGGACTATAAAAACTGCTTAGCCCCCTGGTTAATAAAAGTCATATAGCTCTGATGTCCTATGTTAGTGACTTATGCAACTTAACACATTGTCAGATCAGCTCTTACTTAAAAGTCTAGCCTGTTAATTTGGGCTGTATCATAATAATCTTTTAACTTTAAGAATCTCACACAACTTAAACAATGACCCAATAAGTAAATATATGCTATTCCTCTATCCAATAACTAAAGAAAACAAAAACTACAATACCCAAAATAAGAACTGTGAGTTCCAACCTTAAAGTTCTGGTTAACGTACTGAGTAACTAAGCATACTGAAACATATCCACTCTTCTGATTAATGTCCATTGTGGCTGATCCATAAGCATTCAGGTAAGCAAGTAGGTATGTTTTTATCTGGTTTTCATTTTATTTTTCCTAGATTAGCCATTACGGAATTTTATTTTCTACTTTTCTTTTTATATGCCAGGATATATGTATATACATATATATAAAAGCTCTTGAGAGAAGTCTCCCAATTACTTTAATAGGTTGTAACACTTTACATCTCAATAAAATAGATGTAGGCCAAGCATGATGACTCATGCCTGTAATATCAGCCCTCGAGAGGCTGAGGCAGGAGGAGCACTATTAGTTTGAGGTAAGCATGGGCTATCTAGTAGTTTAAGTCAGCCTGAACTACATAGGGAGACCCTGTCACAAGAAACCAAAACACCATTTAGATGAAAAACTAAGTAGAGAAGAGACATATCAGAAATCAATTACTACAATAACAGTAACAAAATCTGACTTTTCTTAGAGCTAATATGGTGCCTAGCAGAATCAAGATGGCTGCAGTCCACTTTACTAATGAGCACTTCATTTCCACAACTAATAGCGGGTGGCTGGCATTAGAGAAATATTCAATGTTCCTTCGACCCATGTCTCCTTTTCATCTGTACAGAAAACATATTATGTATCCAGTGAGTCATAGATGAGATTAAAACATCCCATCTAAAGTAAGCTTCCCACAGCCACACTATCAGTGTGAATAAAGACTGAAGGGGGGTTGGGCCGGGGAGATAGCTCAGCGGGACAAGCCCCTGCCTGGCAAGCGCAAGGTCCTGAATTTGAGTCCCAGTACCAAAAAAAAAAAAAAAAAAAGAAGACTGAGGGTCTTTGTGCTCTCTGCTTAGAGAAAAAGCTACCCTTACGGGAAGTCAGCTAATAGATGCTACTCACTCTGCCAAAGTAACACTGGGCCAAAGGTGGCACCGCCTGAGTCCCACTTCTAACGAACTGTGAGTTCAGAAACAAACCAAGCAGCTTCCCAGGCCTCGGTTCCTTCTCTTCTAAAATGGGTGTAGTACTATTTTCCCTTCTACCCCGAAGAACTGTTCTAAGGAGCAAAGGAAAAGAAAACTCTGGATGTGAATTTACTTCTCAGGAACACACACAATTACGATATGACTAAGTTACCGTGCTCTGTACTGTTACACAGCACGGCTGTTTATAGTTCCCAGAAGGAGAAGAGAGCTACTTCCTATCCCTGGCATTAGGGGAGTCCTTGTGGACTACAAAGAAGAAAACCCATCGGGGAAGGCAGGGACAGCTGTGAAGGCTGAGCTGGTGCACATGTTGGTTCCATCTCAGAGCTTATGCGGATATTTCAGTTCAGGAAACCCCACCTGAGATGCTTATGCTGCAGAAAATCAATATGAAGAGAGTTATGAAATTCCTCTTTATTACCCTCAGGAACTTATGTCTTCTGTAGATTCCATGCGTTTGAATTCCTGTATCTTGATGATTCTTTCATTGTTTTAATTTAGTAGGGGCGCCCTGCTAAACACAAAACAGCATACAACTATTCACACAGAGAATAAAGTATTATTTTCTCTGGGGTGACATACTTGGTCATCAGGCAAGACATTAGAGCAGTTATTCAAAATCACCTTAAATAAGGATTTTTCAAGTATTGGAATATGATGTGATTGAAAATATAAATGTGATTAAAGAACAAAATATCCATCAGAACAGAGAGAAAGACACAGTTGGGTATAAAAGCCAAGAAAAGGGGCTCAGAGGCAACTGATAACAGGATGAATGCACGTTCTGCCTAGCTGAGAAGATGTCACCGAGGTGTTCTGGGCTCTGCCTCCTACAGTGAGGCCTTTTCTATTATGGAACCTGGACGTGAGGCTCTGCTAGCACAAATACCCCGTCCCTTCCAGCACCTTCATCCTTGCCCCATGATTACACGTCATATAGCCACAGTATTGTATTTCTTTGTCAAAAATAAAAGGGTCCATAAAATATTAGTCATCATGTGGAGAACAGGTACACCTGTAATCCAGAAGGTCCACACTATCTTCATTAAGAGAATGTCCAAAGCCTTTCAGAAATGTGGAGTTTGAACTTTACCCGTGACCTACTGGGCCATAGATAAAAGACTCCTGTCTAACCTTTGGAAAGAAGGACAAGCTCTACAGAAAAGATAATTCCAGCCCATTAGTGAGGGTTTGTGACCTGATTATAGGCACTGGCCCTCCTTAGAACCTCAGGTCTAAGTAAACAGATTTCTATCTCAGGAGTTAACAATTTACACAGCACCTCTGTCCTATCCACGGAGCCGGCTGTGGGGCCTGCAACACAGCAGCCTCAGCAAGAGCTAATTAAATTAATAAGCCTTGAACAAATTGCTGGAGGGCCCATCTACCACAAGAAATGTAATTATATCTATATGATAAACTCACAGTGAGATCCGAACGATCTGCTTGGTGTAAAAATCTTACTGCCCAATTGGCAAATAGTAAACCCTTACATATGTTAAAATAAATCCGTCACAATTGGTGATATAATAATTTAAGAAGAATAAGAAACATGATCTGAATTGTTTCCATTTCTCCCACATTTTCTGCTTGATGGTAATTTCAATAAAGGCACAGTTGAAAGTGTATTTTGAAAAGTGTCAAAAGAAAGAAACATAAGGTTGTTTTCTTATGTTAACAGAATATTTTGCTAAAAAGTTAGAAGTCTGATGAGAATGCATGCCTCTGATCTTGCTTCCTTAAGGATGCTGACTGCTAAAAACTGTATTGGTTTGTTTTCACATAATATAATCTTAAAGACAAACTTATGTTCCTTTTCTTCATTTATTTTACAAGGTTGAGACTGCAGAGGGTTTAGTTAGTGTTCTTTATTGGCAGTGAATGTGATTTTCCAAACTATATAACTATCAAAATATTAGCCATTATTGTTAATATCATGAGCAGTTTTTCTTTTAATCTAATACTAGATGAAGCAATTGTGCATTGTTACTGCAGAATCAAACTTCTATAGACCAGGAGATCCCTGAAATAAAAAGATTTGTGGAGCTATAACAAATTCTAGCCGGGAAGAAAGAACCAGAGCTGGACAAATTCCCCAAGCCACCAGCATGGCAAGGCAGCATCTGCAAAGACACTTACTGAACGTACGAAGCCCCATTATCTTATCCTGAAAACTTAGGGAAAAGAAAGCATTAGTCACTTACATTGAACGTACATGGACTAGAGGGAGGAGGAACGGACCACGAGAAGTAGGGCAAGTTTGAGGGTAGGAGCAGGACATTTAAGCAAGATTACTTGTGTTCCTCTAATTGGTTGGAGTGTAGGCAAAATGCAGTTACACTGATGGTCGTTCTCCTGGGGTCCCAGTCAAGGATTTCACCAGGGGCTTAGGGAATGGGGCAGGTTTTGCTTGTTACCATTTGGTTGGTTTGGTCCAAAGCTGTTGGCAGAATTGATTCCCAATCAGTATTCTCTCTTGCTTGTAAGTAAATTTAGGACATGTCATTTTTCTGTCTTATCAGTGAATATATATATATGAAATTTCAGTTCTGCGTACTTGTTCTGTACTTGGTCGTACTGCGAATGTGAAGTTCAGTGTACTGTACTCTTGATTATCTTTACTGTCATGGCACTGGGTGATACTCATCAGCTCCAGCATAGTTATCACCCTTGAAATCTGCAGAGTTGGGATGCTTTCTGATATTAAACGTCCTCACCTTTGCACTACCGCACTATCCCTGTAGCTTATTATTTGCTCCTCGTCTTTGCCTTAGTAACTCTATCTCCTGGACTCAGTTTAAAGCAATTTAAGACAATAGCGAACAAGGGCTGGGGATTTAGTTCAATGGCAAAGCGCCTGCCTGGCAAGTGCAAGGTCATGAGTTCGATTCCTGGTACCGGAAGAAAAACAAAACAAAACAAGACAACAGTGAACAATGTCAGTTCCTTTCCTAAATCCTGCCCACCCACCCCCCCGCTACCGCTGCTATTTACAATGTAAGTTTCTTTCGGAGTAGGCACCGCACTGTTGATCTGTGCTGTCAGTCACCTCACACCTACTGCTGTCTCAGCTCCTTGCCATGCCACCCCTCTCCTGCCTTAGCCTGAAACTCTCTGCCCCAACATTTGCTAAGTTCAGTTCCTCATCTGATTGGGGTTTTACACGCCTGTCATCCTGCACTGTTTCTGATGACTCTGTTACACGTTATACCCCTTCCCACCCTCTCTATTCCACAAGGGTGTTTCAAGTCTGTCTCCCCCACACACATAAACCACCACCAGTACAACCAGACTGGAAGCATCCTAAGGTGAAGTCCTTGATGCCTGGCAATCAGTCAGCGTTCAATAAACATTTACTGAATGAGTGAGTTGAAGATGCCTGTGAAGTCATGTAACTCCATGGTTTCACCACAACTGTCACGTTTCTATTATCCCGAACATGCTGTGCTCTCTTGTGCCAGGATGTCATCCATCCATGCTTTGTATAAAAGTTATCCTTGCCTTGCCATTAACCTGAAAGCTATTCACTTATTCACAAATGTTCACACATCTCTGTTGTGTCAGGCAAGGTGCGGGGCACTGAAGATAAGGTAGTTTCTAGGACAGAGCCGCTGCCTTCAGGAGCCGGTACTCTGTCAGGGAGGCGAATAGACTTGCACACGTAAAGGGCTTTTCAAAACAGCTCTTTGTAAACGTTGATGCTTACCATACAGGAAAGCAAGTGAGGGCACAGAGAGAACTGGGGAACAAGGAGCAGTGCAATTTGCAGGGACTCGGGAGGGAGAGTGAAGACGCTGGCGCTAAGATCTGAACGCGCAGGAAGAAGCAATCCTGAGAGGAAGAAAGCAGACCTGTGGCACAGGAAACGGAGATGGCTTTGCAGAAGTCCTGGGGCAGCAACACTTCTGTTTAGATGGGAGGAGCCCACAGGACAGCCTCCCAGAGCCAGGGCTGAAGAGAGAGAGCAGCACACGAAGGCCAGGACAGATTGGCAAGCCCAGAAACCTGCAGCTCCTGAGCATCACAGCTGGTGTTTTGTCCAAGGGAAACAGAACCCACTGAAGGGCTGCAAGCACTCAATTGGTTATTGAGACTTTCTTCAGTTCACTACAGCACTAAATTAAGTCCGTTACAACAAAATGCTGAGTTCTATGGGAATGTTTTGGAGCTGTGAGAGTAGAAACAGGGAAGCCAATTGACGCTATGTGGTGGTCCTGCTCAGAAAGGCTGAGCTGGAGAAGGAGAGTTGGAGCAAAGAAGCAGCTGCAGTAGAGATGGTGCTGTGGGTGCTTAGATCTTGGAGGTGAGGGTGTTCGAAGATCTGCTCCATAGTTTGCTTTGTGCTCTGTCCATGATACTGCCTTCAGCTGAAACACAGAAGTATAGGGAAGGGCAGGCTTTCAGCCTGGAGTAAGTCTCATGACCCCTAGACTGGCATAAACCTTTCCACATTCTGATGTTTCATCTTGTACATTATAATGTTTATTACACAACAGTGCAATAACCTGCTTGCTTTTCTGTCTGCCAGGCAACAATCTCTTTGAAGATAGACCCTATCTTTTCATGCTTACATAAGCAGATACAGAACACCATCTACATAGGAGACAAACAATCATTGTTTGAATAAATAAGTGAATGTAGGAAGAGCTAAGAGAACAGGCAGGGGTCACAGTTCTCCTATCATATCCCAACAGTAGAGGTTTCCAACAGTCAAGTGTCACTTCATTCTAGAGAAGATGCGTACATTCTGATCAGAAACTTCCAAGGCTAGTACACTTTGTACTAAAACCCTAACCTGCTTTAAATTGTCAAGTTGCTCAAAGCCAGTGTGGCAAGTATTTTATTCTATTCTGCATCAAGATCTTTAGAAAAAGATCAAATTTCTACTTTTCTTAGTCCTTGAGTTGCAAGTTGATACGATATTTTATTATCAATAAAAAGCTAGAGAATACCTTCTGAAGACATAGGAGCACCCTTGTATGACTTTTGATGTTAACCTTTATGCAAATTTTGGATGATCTTTTCAAGATTCATTTTTCATTTGATTTTTTAAAGGATGTTTGATGTGGGTGGACAGAGGTCAGAGAGGAAGAAATGGATTCACTGCTTCGAAGGAGTCACGTGTATTATATTCTGCGCTGCACTCAGTGCCTATGACATGGTCCTAGTAGAAGACGAAGAAGTGGTAAGTCCAACAGTAACACCAGACCAAGGTAAAAACCAAACATGTGTGCTGTCCAAGAGCTCTACCGCTTTCACCAACGCAGTGAAGGCCTTCCAAAGATGGGTGGGCTTTCCAGTGCTTGTTTATGACGTCCAGGTCTGATGTTGCGTGAATACTCGTTCTAAACGCTCTCGTCTTTTCTACCTACCAGAACAGAATGCACGAAAGTCTTCACCTGTTCAACAGCATCTGTAACCACAAGTACTTTGCATCCACTTCCATTGTCCTCTTTCTCAACAAAAAAGATCTCTTTCAAGAAAAAGTGAACAAGGTGCATCTCAGCATCTGCTTTCCAGAATACACTGGTGAGAGTCTTTCGATTCTGTAATAATAAATTGTTATCAAAACATACAGCTTCGTATCTGCATCTGACCTTACTATTTGTAGGAATGCGAATCCCCAGGGAACAGATGAAATCGCTTACAGAGTTGAGAGTTGCTCCTCTAAATAAGGCATCAAGCGACATTACAAACTATATGACCTCTGACATGGTCATAGGGATGCAACTTTTATTTCAGATAGGCACTTTTAATGTACAGCCCAGTGAAAATTTATAATGCTGTGTTACATCTCAGGGTCTTTTCAGTGTCTGAAGGGCTGCAGAAGGACAGCATGAATGAGTCCAGGAGCGGCACTGCTGTCACTGCTTTGTCTCCTTTCCCTGGGGCCCAGAATCTTAGTGCCAGTTCTGTTAGGCAGTGAGAATAGGTCAAGTTCCGTAGACGTGCTGGTTTTCCTTCAGTGACAAAGGTTTGTTCATACATAATTGGATGCTCTGCTGTTAAAGAAATGATATAAGATGAAGATATGCATGATTTCAGCAAAACTGTATCTCCAACCTCACCTTTTATCTGTAGGGATAGCCCAGAGGTACAAGGAACATGACATATTATCAAAAATAGATATTTATGCTGGTTAATCTACAACTAGTGCTTGTGTCATTATGTAATTATAGATTTATTTATATGTTCACACATTTATCATGTGGTTCAGTACAAGCATGATTCTAAATTTGATTTTATAAACTAAGTATAGACATAAGTAACATATATAAACAAATCTATATCTATTTAAAAGTAGAGTTTCTTAGAGAAGCTTTCGGTTTGGGAAGAAATGAACTTTCAGAACAGGAAGTACAGGGAATTCCCATTCTTCTGCTCCCGTCCTTCCTCGCCGCCTCCTCTGTCATGAACATCTTGCACTAGCGGGCTGTGATTGATGAGTTGACATCAGTGCATTATCAACTCCAGTCCAAAGTTAATCAAGGTTCGCCCTCTGTGTTGCGCATTCTGTGTGTTCTGCCAGGTATAGACCATATATCCGCCTAGGTTGATCAGTTTTCTGTCATTATACCAGATATTGGAGACACCGCAATTTGTAAAGAGAAAGGGGTTTTGCTCAAGGTTTGAGGACTTTCAGTCATGGTCGTTGGCCTTGCTGCTCTTGGGCTGGTGGCAAGGAACCCATCATGGAGAGAGAGGGTGGTGGTGGAGACGGTTCACCCCACGGCAGCGGAAGTAAAGGAGAAACCAGGAGGAAGCAGGTCCCGCAGTCCTCTCTGGGGACGTCCTCGATGCCCAGAAGACCTCTTAGAATTTCCTCCCACGGGCACCAAGCTGGGTGCTGAATCTTTAGCACACGGGCCTTCGGGGAGGTTTCAGATCCAAGCGAGAGCAGCGTGAGAGTGCTGACAGGCAGGCAGCTGCCCTGGACCCCGTGCATTTATGCTTTCTCCTCGCTTCACGTCCCTGGTGACCCCTGGTCTTTCCATTGTACAGCTCGGCTACAATCCGCAGCCACGTGGCTGCCATCCCTAGCACACATGTAGCCTTTTCTGACCGGCTTTTTTTCTCTTCCACTTAAGTTTCCTATGTTCTTTTTCTTGTCTTTTCTTTTTTGGTGAATGGGTAGCTCATTTCTTTTTATCTCTGAATATTACATGCCATAAACCAACTACAGTTTGGCTATCTTTTCACCTACTGAGAGACATCTTGGTTACTTCCGCTTTTTGGCAATGATACTTAAAAGCTGCTGTAAACATCCATGTGCAGGCTTTCGTGTGGACATAGTTTCCAGGCAAATACCTGGTAGCATGGTCTCTGGACTGCACGGTAAGACCGTGGTTTACTGAGAGGGAGCTGCAAAGCTGCCTTCCAGAATGACAGCTCCATGCCGCCACCCCAAGAGCAATAAATGAGAGTTCCTATGATTCCACACTCTGGGATGTCAGACTTCTCCAGTGTTTTGGACTTTAGCCATGTTATGCTTTTGCTTTTACATGTTAATATTTCTTCAGGGCTGGGGATTGAAAGCAGGCTGTGTTCATGCTAGGCACATGCTCTACCATGGAACCGCATCTTCAGCCAGTCCTGTTTTGGGGTTTTGAAGACTGTTCCTCATAGGACTTTACTCCTAGTAGCAGTAAAATGAGGGCAAAGAACCTTACCTCCTCGGATAATCTCTGCGCTTGTTTCTATGTCAAGGTCTCATGAAGCATATTCTCTTATAAAGCCAGTCATTAGGTCACTTTTAGCTGCCCTATATTTGCTAGCCTACCTGTTTATTTCTTCTTTTTCTCAGCTGGACTCCTGTACGTTCTGCCACTGAGCTTTCTCAGGCACACTTATCATCAGGTTACGGCTCTACTGAATCCTCAGTCAGGAACCTCGCTGCCTGCCCACTCGGCTCCTCTGTTCGGTCGATATCACGGCCGATTATCTGCCCAATTTCATCTCTTCTACTTGATTCCTACAGTTCCTCTGCAGTAGTCATTCGTTTCCACCTGGCCGGCCCCTCCCATCCCAGTGAGATCCAGTCTCCCTTGCTGGTTTTGGCTGTCGGTTATACTTTTTGCCCTCTTTCTTCTAAATTGTATCTCCGCGTCCAGCTTAAACACTGCCTCCTCCCGCCATCTCACCGTTCAGTGTGTCCATTCTTCCTCTTTCTGTTGTATTATCTACATGCACACCCACAGGGACACAGACAAACAAGACCTGATGTGCGTGTGGACGTGTCTTACTCCCTTGATGTGTAAATCCGCGGTATATCTCCGTATTAGGAGCTGTCTGACACAGAGGAGAATTTTAGCCCCCAAGCCCCAGAGGAGTGTGCATGACTTCCCACATAAGTCCCTGACAACTGACCCCTGCCCCTTGACTCTGCAATAGTTGGTATTTTAAATCACAGTATGCAAAGTAAAATCCCCAAACTTACTAATAATGTTTATAGTTCCACTGTTTTGTAGCATGCAGTTAACGTTTGCTCCTTTAAAACTTTGTTGACAAGGCCCAAACACCTTTGAAGATGCAAGCAGCTACATCAAGAACCAGTTTCTGGACCTGAATTTGAAGAAAGAAGACAAGGAGATTTATTGCCACATGACCTGCGCAACGGACACCCAAAACGTCAAGTTTGTGTTTGACGCAGTTACAGATATAATCATCAAAGAGAACCTGAAAGATTGTGGGCTTTTTTAATTAACCCTTTCCTCTTCCGCTCATATGATCTTTACAAGATAGGAAAGAAGGGTGCTGTAGGATTAGTTTGAATAGATACTAACTTATCTAGAAGCATAACCTGCATTCCAAAGAAAGTCCCCCCCTAAACAATGTTGATGTTATTGTCAGTCCTAGCCAGATAAGCTTCAATTTCTCCATCATGTGGAGCACACTGTCCCTGGTGTCATCAGTGCTAAACACATATATAGGTAACTGTAACAGCAGATGTCAGTGACACCAAATTTTCTTGGCAGTAAACATCTGCAAGTGGGTTATTTTTCATCATAGATTAATGAAAACGCAGAGTATTCCATGTTATTTCCATGAACCAGATTTTAACATTCGATTTTACAGACAATGCAACCAGGCCTGCACTGTACAGGCTGTTCATGTGATCTGAGCGTTGTATTGGTCAACTTAGCTGTTACAAATGGAATATTCACTACACAAATTCCTGCTGAAGGGCAGGCCATGTCCAACATCTGTTAAACTCTGTCCTTAAAAACCTGAAAGACAGACTTCCCCTTAGAGGTAAAAATTTAATGCTGTACATCTTTCCACTGCTTGGTAGAAGACAGGAGGAAGGGTAGAGCGAGGTACGCAATGTCAGGCTCAGGCGACCTGGACCACAGCCTTCAGGGGAGAAGTCGCTCCCCACTTCTTATTCCACAGTGGCGTGAAACATTATTAAGTAGGAATAAGCAAATCAGACATATTTAGAAGATAAATTCAGCTTCTGTATTTGTACTTCATGGTACTTCTAGATATTATAATTTATTCTAGTAGTCAGGCCTACTTTTGCAAAGCTAAATTGTTACTTTATAAACTAACTCATGTTATTTATGGAGATAAAGAAATGATTTGTGTGTGTTTATGTGTGTGCATGCGCAGTGTTTTGTTTTGGTTTTTTTTGTCTCTTTTTTTACAAAGTGTCAACAATTTCCCAAATACACCCTTAAGGCATGGCTGGATATCGTCTTTCCTTCCACCCTCATGATGTGTAATATATAAGTCAGACTACTAGATCAGTGCACACTAGTTGTAATGATTCTTAAGAGAAACTTAATTAGATCTTTTACAAGCTAGGTGAGACGCAGGGAGCCTAAGAAGCAGTTTGCCAATCTCCCGTTCTGGGGATTTTGGCAGCGCTGCCCCTGGGCAGAGCTACTCCCTTGTGTGTAACACATTTCCTTCCTGAGCAGGTAAGAGCGATCAACGCTCAATAATTTTGACTGTAATGCCTGTGGCTCTTTCCCCAAAATTACAAAAAAAGTTTAAAAAATGCAATAAAATGAAGAATAAATTATATTTAAAATTTAATTTTAAATTTTTATGCAGAACATCCATTATTAAAAAGCCGAAGACACCCAGTACAGAAAAGCATTAGGAATCATTGAGCCCAAGCATCCAGTGAAGTCAGATTGCTCAGCAGCAGTCTCTCTAGGGTAACAAGCCAACATTTTGCTAGGGGACATTCAACGCTATGAGATTTTAAATTAAGATTATGCGTACTATGATCTCCTCCACGGATTTTTTTTTTTTTTGTCTTTTTTTGTTTTTTTTTGTTTCGCTATGCACGCTGGCCTTGAGCTCAAATTGTAGCCCAGGCTGGTCTTGAACTCACAAGGATCCTTCTGCCTCAGCCTCCGGAGTGCTGGGATTGCAGGCGTGCG
>NW_004955410.1:5211819-5215638 GCF_000276665.1 Chinchilla lanigera
AGACAGGGTCTCCCTATGCAGGCTGGCCTTGAGCTCAAATTGTAGCCCAGGCTGGTCTTGAACTCACAAGGATCCTTCTGCCTCAGCCTCCGGAGTGCTGGGATTGCAGGCGTGCGCCACCACACCCAGCCTCCACGGATCTTTTTGTTTTGATTTTTTGCTTTATGCTTGTTGAGGATTGAGGCCAAATATCTCTGCGTGCTAGGCCAGCACCTGACCACTGAGCTGCACTCTCAGTCTCACACATTGCTTGACTTCTTTCTCCCCACTACACTGCAACCTGTTTGTTTTCTCCATAAGTGATAAAAAAGCATATCATTTGAAATATTGATACTATTGTTCCTTGTATATTGGTTCATTTGTTTTGAGACAGGGCCCTGCTCCATCATCCAGTCTGGCTGTGAGCTCGTAAGAGTCCGCTCTGCTCAACCCCCCAAAGAGATGGGACCACAGGTCCAGGTCCCCATACCTAGCTTCAGATTCGCTATTCTCACTCTGAGTTAAACTTCGCATTCCTCTTTCTGACAGAAAGGGTGGGGTCCAATTGGCTCAACTGACCTTTCAAATAACTGCTCTATCTGTAACAAGTGACAAGTGTATGCATACTTTATGAAATACTGTTCTGGGAGGACTTTAGAGACAATATGAAATGACCAAACAGAAAAACAGAAATCAGTTTAGATTCGCTAAGAATTTTGTGTTTTACTTTCTTCCAATCTTAAGATTCATCATAAAAACATCTTTTCTTCACAATCAAAAATATTGCCCAGCTAAACAATGAATTTCGGTTAAGGAGAGAGAACTTTTATCAGAGAAAGCAATAACGACTTCTGTTATTTTAGATTAAAATCTTTAAAACTTAAATTTTTTTTCAGTTTCACTTTTTAAACTTTCATTGTGAAAAGTCTGAGAAGATGTGCAGCATTTTGATCTAACTAAAGACAGTAACAAAGTGAAAGTATGGGAAGATTTGCTTTCGCCTGAAGAAACTCCTCCTGTGAACAGCAAAGTTAAAGTTGATTAAAATTCAAATGCTCACTTTAACGAAAAATTCAGTTTTCTGACTGCACAGCTGATACCTTGCTTTTAAGAATCCCACAGGAGTCGGTAGTATAGCTCAGTGGTAAGGTGCTTGCCTAGCACACACAAAATCCTTCAATCCCTAGCACTACAGACAGAGAGATGGACGGAGGGATGGAAGGATGGATGGACCGACGATCAGACAGATAGACAAAAAGGCATCCTAAATAGAAGATTTAGTTCTCAGCTGCTCAATTACATGTTCAAACAAATGAAAGGCATTCCAACAAAAATGAAGGCCGTGCAAACATGAAACCATTTCTCCTTGTGCTGCGGAAGTTTTCTCTGCAGGGCTCAGTGTCTGCCCAGTCTTGTTTCCTGGTACCACTATCTCAGAGACCTGATGTAGACTTAGACCCAATGGGCCATTAGCAGTCAGTCCTTGCAGAGCTTTGGCAGAAGCATGAATTGATCAGTAGGTGAGACTTTGTACCCTGGGCCTAGGCACTAGAAAGATAAGCAAAGAGGATTATTAACTGGGCAACAATACCTTTGCATCAAAATGTAATGAAAGCTGTCAGCTCTAAGAAGCTTTATGAAAAATGAGTTTCAAATCATACAAAATCTCTACTATTTATCATAAATGTCCAGTATGCTACAATAAACAAAATTTATAAATAAGAAGTCTTCATGCACACCATATAAATTGGCAAACAAATTTTTCACACTGTGGATCTGTTTTACTACAGATAGTTTTATCTGATCTGTCATTCTTTTTAACCACAAATTGTATTTAAAATACTTCCAGAGAGCCACTCAGGCTTGACTTAGCCAAACACCATGAACATGAGAAAAAATAAATCTTTTGCTTTGATTTGTGCATCTTTAGCACTGTAGAATCAGGAGCAGACGTGCAGGTTGAAATGTATGACTGCTACACATAGAGTATTTGCAAACGCTATGGAAGAAATTGTGAGTTAGTAACTTACATTAATTTTGTCTTTTAAATAGGAGACAATCGTTTTGGATGTTTTGGATGAAGTAAATCTCTCTAACACACACAGAGTCCTTGCTCTATGAATGCTTTCTGTGAGGCTCTTACATGCGTGTCTGTAGCCACAGGGGGGCACACTCACATCGTGTGTTTTTTAACCTGAATGTTGCAAATGTAAATTTGGGTTACCAATAACTTTAAAGAAACAGATAATAAAATCCAATTAAGAATAAGTACATTTTGTGCTTTTAGCTCCATTGCATATGGCCTCTTCTGGTAATAATGATGTGCATAGCTTAGTTGAATTCATGAGTAACAAAGCTATTGAAACAGCTTCAAATGTGTGGTGTTCTGTAGATACATAATCTCCTCTCATCATCTTGTTAGATTTTTTGTCATTTTAAAGCTGTTGTTTAAATCTAAGCGACCATTAATTTTGCAGAGCATGCTTTTCCTTTAATCTGCATTGTGTTTCAAATGCTGATTAGCTCTCAGAATAAAGTAGAAGAAAAATAATTTGAAGGCTGACAACTACTAGCTTTGCGAGTTGTAATCAATGGCCTGCTTATTAATGTGTCTTTCCAGTAAATCAAAGTAAAATTCCATTGTGCTAAAGCATGAACTATCTCATTATTCTGTTCATTACAGCTTCCTTAAATACCACTCCATCCAAGCAGGAGGAAGATGGGGCTCTGCGACATTTTCCCTTACGACTACTGCCACTGCCGACACACTCCGCATTAGTAACAGCACATTTTTTTAAGCTCTATTTGTCACACTAGTTAAGCAATAAATAGAGTCACATGAAATGAAAAGACCCTAACTCACTCCAGAGAGATAGGAATAGCCCTCTAATTATTATACTTTCCAGAGAAGGAAAAATATATGAGACCCACAGGCAAAGCCATTATTTTATTTGAAAAACATTCATGCTTTTTATGCTTAAATGAAACCAAGAACATATATGTGGTTGAAAAACATTTTTCAATGTATATTGCTGTGAATTTTCACTCATGAAAATTAAAAAATAGCCAACTATTAACTTCCATTACAATATCAACACCAATTGTCAATATTTATATTTTAATGCGTTAAAAGCCTTCCAGTGGAGGACTAGTGCTATGAAGTTTACCACACAAAGAATCCACCCAGAACACCAGAAAAACTGATTACCTATCCTACAATTACCTTATTCACTTAAAAATCTGAATATTTTATTTCACTTAAAAATATTGGTAGAGAAGTGTACATTTAGATAAAACACGAAGAACGTGAGATAATTTACCACCAAAGAAACAACTATATTTCCCTTGGAATTCAAGTCAGTGGTTCTGCCATCTCACAATGTGACCACAAATCCTTAGTCTCTCCTAGACCCAAAACTCCATCACTGAACAGGGTTGTTCACATGTGTGAGGCACTCCCCAGGGATACCAGCAGAGGAACATGATCATTTCCACCCTCAAAACAAAAAAAGATGCACACAGACCACTTCTTCCACCTAAAAAGGGAACACAGGTGCTTGTTCTCTTTTCACCATTCTGTTCCCTATAAATGTGAAGGAGAGTGGTAATGGGGTTCAGGACATGCTGCCACAGATACCTTGGCTTTTGAGCAAACAGCAGAGGCAAGAGGGTTTCTGTGACCTTTGCCCTCCCATCTCTGAAGAACGGCCACAGAAAGTTCTGTGACCTTCCTCAAAAGTAGGTCAAAGATAGGAAACCACCGAAGAGTAAAGGGCTTCTGGGATGTGGGAAAAGAGAAGGGAAAGAAGGAGAAATTTTGTATGTATGTATATACAGGAT
>NW_004955410.1:5215838-5361757 GCF_000276665.1 Chinchilla lanigera
TTGTAAAATGTTGTATGTCTGTTAATGTTTCCCTCCTTTTATCCTTAAAATAAAAAAAAAAATAAAAAAAAAAAAAAGTAGGTCAAAGGCCCTGCTTACATCCTGTGGAAAGGAACAAAGACACAGCCCCGCCCGAGGGAGGGGTCTGAACGTACAGGCCTGGCCAAGCTCGGCTTTATCAGATCCCAGCCCCAGGCCTGCAGTTGCAGTTTGCATGACTATCTAGTGTTTATCAAACAGAAGCATAAACATACAGCGCCCACCCCAAGCTTCTTCGGGTCTTCCAATCTGAAGACTCCCATGTCACATAAAACTTGTATTAAATAAATTGGGATGTTTCTTTTCTTGTTACTATGTCTTTCATTATAGACATCTCAGCCAGGACCTAGCAATAGGTATGGAAAAGATACTTTTCTCCTACATATCCTTCATCATTTTAAGTAATAACCACAACACTTTTTCTGAGGTTCTTTTAAACTTTACAACAGTAGTGGAAGTCCCCGGGCAATTATATTCTGGACTCCACACTTGTAGATGCTACGTTAAACACATTGTGAGATTCCAACAGCAAACTACCAACCAGGTATTTCACTGTGAATCTGTGGCAATAAGTTCTTCTGGGTGGTATTTTCCCTGTGCAGAGAGGTGACAAGATCACTCTAAAGAATCCAGAGGTGGGTGCTATTATTTGATTTAAGAATCCCAGTTCCAGCCTGAAACCTCTGTGGGACCCTGAACCACTGTTTATTTCAGGTGGTCACTTCCTACCTCTTGGGTACCACAGCCAATATAAACTAAGCTTCTCAACCAGTGATTTATTTTGAAAACTAATACCATAGCAAGCTTAACTGTTACTAAAAGAAAACTCAAACGGAAGAAAAAGTATGCAAAGAATTTTTAATGAACATTTGAAATAGGATTTACATGCTTAAAAATTATGTTTTCTTCTCCTTGCCAGTTTTAAGTTGAGGACTTAAAAGTATTATTTATTGCTGGGAGGCTTCAAGCATGTAGCATTTCCCCTAATAAGCATTTCCCAAGGACAGTATTTCTCTGTGGAGACCAGTAGACTAGGGGTCCCTAACTTTTTGGTTCCAGGTATGATAAGCAGCTGAGTTAGATAGAAACATTTTAGGCAGTCAGACAGGGACAGACCATTGAAGTAGCCAACATGAAAGGCAAGATGAGATACCTATTTACTGTGGGCCAGAACTCAAGACAAAAGATTAAACAAATGTACCCACACACCACCCTAGGGATTGACATCAGGGGTTGATATTCTAACTAGGTAGCGATCACCTTGGAGAGTCACTGACCCAGTGCCCTTACAGGAAAAGCCCCCTTCTGTATTCATGCCTGCTTGCTATGTGCCTTGCTTTCCCATTTGATCCTGAAGTAATCAATTTTACCTGAATAATTCTCATTTGCTGATCATAGTTTTGTCCCACCTCATGCCCACCTTGTGATTTCCCATTTTTCCCTACCTTGGACCCACCTCACCTCGTGGTTTTGCACTATGAAAGTCCCTAGAAAAGACAGAGCTTTGGGCAACTCACTCGGGCCCCTCTTCTGTCCCTCTCTTGGACAGAAGCTTTCCTTCCCTCAATAAATATATTCTGCTCTTAACCTCCATGTTCCTAAAATCCATTCTTCGACTTTAGAGAACACGAACTCATCCCAGATATCGTTCAGGTTGGGAGTTTTTATTTTCCTGTATCACAGGGACCAGTTTCATAACAGAAAATGTTCCCACAGACTAGAAGTTCAGTTCACCTGGATGAGTCACAGGTGGATCACAGATCTGTTCCTTCCCAGTTGGAGGTCTTTCTTCTGTGTCACGCTTAAGCTCTTTTGAGATGTGTGGTAGGTGATCGTGCACCAGCTGGGAGGAACAAGGCTGGCCTCAGTCTCCTAAAATCTCTGCTGATGCTGACACATGTCAGAAGATGCCACCGTTCACCCATTGCCCCCATCATTGCAATTGAGGTTTGAATGGACCCACTTTTTTATCTGCCAACTTGAACATAGTAATCATTCTCTCCTACAGGGACAGGCTAAGTTTGTTAAGCTGGTGGAGTATGTCAGACAGCTAAGCAAGTTTAACAACCCACTGTGTCACTGAAACATGCTGCCAGTGGTGACTATTCTTCTAGAAGAAATCTCTGGAGCAACTGAAAATCTCTGACCAGTGATCCAACTCTAGAAAGCTGTCTCACTTCTGTGAGTAAGAGAAGACGCGTGTCTCTGCGTCCATCTCTTCACAGATGTGACTTAAGGGCTGTGTGCGTATAGATGTGACTTAAGGGCTGGTGTTCAGTGTGCTCGATAATTTTAATCACACCCTGCCAAACGTTCTCCAGTTTGGGTGACATTTTCAGCGAGGCGGCATTTCTCGATGGGTAACACAGTGCACAGACTCACAGTCAGAAACGCCCTCTCTGACCTGGGCAGCGAAACCAGAATGCCTTCTGATTTGAACAGTCACTCTATCCCGCACACACTGACACAAAGTGACCCCTTGAGTTTTCCTGAACTGTAATCCATCAAAGACTCGAACAGTCATTCTGTCCCTGTGTTGTTGGTTGGCAGCAAAAGTGTACCTGGTGTCTCCTTGAGCACATCTTCCTGAAAAAAATGTATCGCTCAAAACAAGCATGGTCGGCTTGTGGTTAACTGGCCTCGGTGTTAACTAGTGCTACGCACCGGTGGACCTGGATCCTGCGCTATGGAGACGTGGGAATCCTCTCTAACAGCTGTGCCTCCGGCATCCTGCCACTTCATCAGTTCATCTAGTCAGGCTGCAGCCAAAGTGGAACGCGGGCCACTTTTTGAATGGCAGCCTCTCCAGAAAGCTCACGGGAAACGTCCTTAGTGCAGTAGGATCGGCTCTTTACCAAGAGGAAAAGGCTATTCAGCTTCAGCACTACGGTCAGTCGCTACGAAGGGTTCTCTGCTGCCCACAAAGTAAGGTTATGCTGCCACGCATGGTGTCTAACTCTGCTTCATGACCTGATGACCGTTATCCCTTTAGCTCCATCTTTTGCCAATTATGAATCTGAATTCACTGGTGAGCATCCTCTCCCTTAAAGCACTCATCTTTCTTCTTTCTCTTTTCATTGATTTATTGACTCAACTTTTAGATTCTTTTTTTCAGAAATGCGCTTCTCACCTGCCAGGTCTTGCTACACAACAGTCACCTGTGCTCCCTGACCACTTATGCTTTCTTCTCCACAGGCTCCAGTTTGTGAACCTCCTGCCTCAGCCTCCCAGAGTGGTAGGATCACAGATGTGCCATGACACCCAGATCAGAAATGCAACCCTTATTTTTAGTTTTCTATAATATATGTGTGCATGTAATATTTTCTTCTAATGTTCTCAGATTTTAAAATATCTTCATACAAAAAATTTCTTTCACTGAATCATAAAACAATATTTTATTGTGGATAATAAGATTAACTTGAAATCAATAAATTATTGATGGAATTTGGCAATTATGTTAATGAATACTAAAATTTGGAGTGAATATTTATGTCTTTGTGCTAAGAGAGTAAATATTCAGCATGTTATGTGCACCAGCTTTTCAGATCTCCATGTCTGAGGATTATGATCTCTTACATAAAGCCTATATGTAAAGTACATCTATGCTTCTGCATTTATGCACACAAGGTAATTTAGAGAAATTATCTTAAAATCTTCCAGTCCCCAGTTCCCTCTACTGTCTTTTTTGAACTTACAAACTGTTCAAAACCAGCAACTCCTAGAGGTCTTGTCTGTTTGATGTACAGAATGAAGTCAAGTTTCCGAATACGATCTATGACGTCATCTCATACTTCATGGAGGCTCAAACACTCTTCTAATTATAATTAAAGAAATGTATGCACTTTTAATTGTAGAACCTAACATTTAACTTATCCCTTCTTAAGATCACACGTTTGGCTAATCTAGTTAAGGTTTATAAATTTCTGTATGCATTCCTGGAATTTCTTTTAAAAACTTTTAATTACAATATCTGAGATACCATGAATTTCTATTGTTCATGTACTCAGTGTGTGCGATCTCTCAGCTCTGCTTATCTTCCAGACATTGTAATCATTTTATTTTCTATTTTTAAAGAGATTTGAAAGGCAAATTTTCCACATCCATAATGACCAGATCAAATTATAACCAGCTTACAATCTATTACGCTCACACAGAGCATGAATGGTGAATGTATACAATTAGATTTTCTGGTAATTATGTAAGTCTCCAAATACACCATGATAGTCACCTGCTGAAAACATCATTTCCTATTGGGAAGCCTTTCCTCTTCTTATCTTAAAGTCTTACTGCATGAGAGAATTTCCTCAAACTCAGTCTCAGCAGAGGTCCGGGAGATGTCTGTTCGTATTACCTCTGTGATCGATGACAGCCAAATGCCCAGCTGGGCTGTAGCATTTCCCTGGTGCTCCAAACCCAGGCGGCTGGCGTATTAAATACCCACACGCTAATTGTGACGTTAATCTCCACCCGTCAGCTTGCTGGGGATGTTAGGACTATATCGGAAACATGTCATAGTTCTAAATCACCTCATCAAGGAACTCATGCAGGACCTAATTTCACTACTAATCCTACAGGAGAGTCAAGAAGCCGGGAAACGTGGCTGGGCTGGAACCATGACACGAAAGGCTCTTGCTCTGGCAAAGGAGGTGTGTGAATAGAATATCACAAGGCCACATCATCTAGAACTCAAAGGGTATTATTGATCTTTGACCACGTGGCTGTACGGGGATTTCTAATTAAAAGGGACATTTTCAGACTGGAAAAGGATTTTCTTCTTTAAACTTCGGCTGTCTTGAGCCATAAAGGACAGTTTATCTATATTACAGACTATTTGATTTTGTAAGGGAGAACATTTTCAATGTCACTTCTCTTTTCCTCAGTATCACGATCATTATGAAGAAAAACAGTTGCCAATTTGCAGTGCAATGATGCTCTGAGCTTCAAATTAGGCGTGTGGCTCATATTTTATTGTTATAGGGACTTCCGCGTGTGAGCAGCCAGCGTGAGCTACCAGGAGAAGATAGCTGTTGGCCTCACGAACAAGCAAAGACAAACACGCTCTCCACCGTGAAAAGGGTACCAGGCAGGAACAGGGCCGTGCACGGGTGCCTTAAAGAATTCAGGCCACTGTCTTGATTCTCCTCCCTGTTATCTGTGCAGCCTGGAGTGAAGTCCTGAGCTCCTTAGTATCCAGCCCTGTCGCAGGAGGGAAGCAATAACTCCTACGACTTATCTGAATTCGTGCTCATGGAGGACTTCAGAGGCGGCCAGGACGGTGTCAGGGGAGGGAACAGAACAACTCGGAAAGAATGGCTCGGCCGGTCATCTTATTGGTGACACTTCCTCACCTTCACTACGGTAACAACTCATTACATTCCCTGTGTTGAGCCTAAGGATAGTTTTATTCTGTGATGCATTTGCCCACCAGCCCATCCACATCCACACACTGATTCATTCATTTATTCCTTAATTCACTCCTTGACTTATTTATTTATTTGTTTAGTTTTCCCATAAAAGCGACTGCACACAGGCACTCTAAAAGATGATACTAGGATAATTCAAGTTCAGTATGAAACACCTCTCACCAAGATGCCTTCAGATTGCTACGTAATGTCCCAACCTGGACTAAGTCAGCACAAAATAGCACCGCAGGAGATGATAGACTGGATGCTGTGTCTCTCTGCAATGCATATGTCCATGCAGAAGCAATATTTTGAGCGGTTGTTTTTGGAAAATAATTAGGCCATAAGCACGGATCATTTACCAATGGATTCTTTCCTGTTTTACAGGGGTCTGAAGGGCTCCCTCACCTCTTCTGCCATCCAAGGTGACAAAGAGGACAGCCCTGCATGCACCGGAAAGCAAGGCTTTACCAGATGACACGTCTGCCCACACCTTGAGCTTGGCTTCCAAAACTTCTCCCGCTGGTCAGGCACCAGCTGTGGTATTCTAGGATAGTAGCCTGAGTGGTGAGGAAAAGGATGAGTTTAACTGAACAGGTTTCCAGCATACAAGATGAAATAACATCCACATTTCAGTAGTGCTGTCCGTCTTTTTGCACTTTTGCATTTGGAAACATTTCATTAGTCCACGTTCCCGGTACAGCAGCTCCCCGCATTTATCATGGGGAGGCGGCACGTGCACACGACCTACCTCCCCTTCTTCTCCCTCCATTCTCGGTCCCTTTCCCACTGGTAAAAGATCTGTTTTCCTGTGTCCTAATTTCTTTTGTTCTTCCCTTTGAATTATTTAAAATTTGAGTTTTTCATAAAAGAAAACACTATAATATTTACCCTTCTGTGTCTGATTTATTTCACTTCTATATGGTCTCAAGGTGCATCGATTTTACTGTAAACAACTCAAATGTCTCCTGCTTTATGATGAAGTAGCATGCTATCGGGTGTAAGTACCAGAGCTTCCTTATCCATTTTTTGGTTGATGGACATTAAGGCCCCTTCCAAGATCCAGCTCTTCTGAGTTGAGTGGCTACAAACACAGGAATGCGTGTATCACTGTGGTGTAGTGTCTTTAATTCTCTTGGCAAGGTACTCAGAAGGGCTACAGCTGGGTCAAATGAAATTTCTAGTCTTAGTTTTATGGGGAATCTCTGCACGGCTTTCCACAGTGGCTGTACACATTTACCTTCCCACCAACAATGTGGGAAGGGTCCTTACTCTCCTCAGTCTCATCAGTGAGGCAGTACATCTTTTCAAGAAGGAAACAAGATAAAAGAGTTTGTTTATTTTTATTTTTTGGAACTCACCCTTAGGCAGCTAACATTTTGAGAAGTACTGTTTAGAATTACTAGCTAATAAATTAGCAACAATACTGTTCTTTATTGCACGGATTTAGGGACCTTTTTTACTTAGTTGTTTTCAATTCTTTCGGCACTAATGGGTGAGGTCACAAACTAAGCCTCAGTGTAACAAGGGCGCTGTGTTATTGTAGGCAGCCCACACATGTGGCCAACGGGCTGTCTCCCAGTAGGGCCAGCTCTTAACAGAAGCACTGTCCCAGGGCTGAAGAGGTCACCTTATGGATAAGCATGCGTGCCAGTGGCAGCGCAGAGCAGAGATTAGCTACTATAGGAAAGGAATTTGTGATGAAATTTTCTTCAGAAACACGAACAGTGACAAGGCTTAGTGGGTCAAGAGTGGCCCTCGGCATTCTGAGGACTTGGCTTTCATCCCAACGGTCCACGGTGAGCTGAGTGTCAGTGATGGTTACCTTTTGGTCATGAACTCTAATCACAGCTATACCTAAGCTGCAAAAGAGCAGTGCTGGAACATAGATCCTACTCCAGCACCAATCTGACTTGCTCCAAAATTGGAACCATTAGAGCATTATCAATCTAATTTATAATCATCAAAAAGTATTTAACAAAAGACAAGATTCTCTCTCCTTAAGGAAGGACTTGCCCCTTCGTCTAAAACCAATGTAAGTTTATTTACAAGAGCAAAATTCTCCCTCGACACTGTTATCAGTAAAACGGTGTTGTAATAATCTTAACATGACTTCTTAGGGTTTGCTATTTTCCAGATAATTTCCCCTACCTAGTCGGACCCAGAAAAATGTTAGCACTGAGGTTGAGATCTCCCAAAAGAACATGCAGTAAAATGTTTGAAACACAGTTATGCCGTGGTGGATTAGGATAAGTCACATGCTATTGGGCACAAGCACGTTGTCAGCGTTCGACCCAGACTGGTACATCTCCTAACCCAAGGCGTAAGTAATGATCTCCTCTTTAGGTGGGAAGACACACTCATCGCTGCTCTTAGCCAAACGTGGGTCAGATGAAGCCCAAAGGTACCTATGAACCAGGACAAAGAAGGCAAGATTTCTAAGCCCACTGTAAATAAATTTGACTGTTATTTCAGGCTATAGAAGTAGGATACTACACTGAAGAAAGGAAGGTAGCAAGAAAAAAAGAAAGAAAATGCCATTGTTTAGACATTTGCAAACAAGGCCATTTGTTTGTCCTTATCACTATGCCAGTCATTCATATATTAGACCCTTAACTACTAGTTTTCAAACTTACCTTTCTAACCCAGAGCTGATTTTAAAATCCAGCTTTGCAGGCTCCCACCTGCTGTGCTAAGTAAGGCTCGAGGCTCTGAGGCCTGTGATTAGGCAGGGGGAAGATGTTTAGATGCTGTAAAGGACACCGTGATCTGCGTTATTTTATTTTCTTTCCTCTGTTTCATTCCCATCACACAGTGCACTTAGAAGTTCACATTTGTGCTCTGAGGAAGATGTGAGTGGATAAGATCAATGTCAATTTTCAGAATCCTCTAGTCCAGTGCAGTAAGAAATATAGGTCATGCACCCCAGACTACAAACAGGACTGAAAGGGAAAGAAAGATAAAGAAGTTAAGACCCAGACCGGGGAGTGCAAAGTGATAAGACACAGAGAGAAACATTTCAAAATAAGAGAAGAACAATTAATTTAGGAAACACGGAAAAAGTCAACTACGATGAGGTCTGTGACAAAGGTCATATTTCTAACCTTGACTATATTGCCATTCTACTGTCCACGGCTTGTTCATTTTTACGTTAAGGGTTATATCGAAGTGCACCCCCAAAGCCTCATGCACTCATAGATGGGGGTTTCAGAAGCTGGCTGAGGGGGGCTTATTGCTGCTTGCTCTTGAGAGACAGGGTCTGATTAGGGAAGACGGGTCGCTCAGGGTGTGGCTGGAGGGTCCATCTCTGTTTTCAGCTCCTTCCTTCTGCCTCTACTTCCTGTCTGCCAAGAGACGAGCAGCCTCTCCTCTGCCAGATGCCTCTGCCATGCTGTCTTAGTGTGGAGCCAACCAACCATGGGCTGTAAATGTGAACCAAAGCAAACCTCCCCTTCTTTAAGTTGTGGTGTCAGGTACCGCGTCCCAGGGATGGGGAAAGTGAGTGAGACATTAATATTATTCCCGTTTCTGAAACAGGCCCTGTGCCAAGTGAGGAGGCTACAATGTTGAGCAAAGACATGCACATGTTCTACCCTCATAGAGCTTCTGGTATAGGAAGGAGACCGCTACTGTAGGACTTAACGTCATGGTGAATACAAAATACAACATATATTATGAAAGTAAAGAATATGATTCCACAAAAACATAGCACAAAACAGTTATCTAGTCGGGGCTAGATATTTAGCTCAGCAGCACAGTGCCTGCCTAGCAAGTGCAAGGTCATGAGTTCGATTCCTGGTACAAGAAAGAAAACAAAACAATTATCTAGTCATGGGGTCAGGAAGACTTTTTGCAGTAGACAAATTTGGGATGTGGATGAAAATGCAATAACAAAATAAAGGGAGGAAGGAAACTATTTCACACCATAGCATGTGTAAAGGCCCTGAGGTAAGAATAGTCAAGGGACATTGAAGTGATTACCACGGCTGGAGCCTTAGGAGGAAGGGAAGAGTGAGTATGGTTGAAAGACTGGACTGCACAGGGTACTTGTAAATGCACTAGGGAGTTTTTACTTTATTTTAAAAGGAAAATTCCAGTAATGAGATGACATGATAAGGTCTGTCATTTTACTTATTTATCATCTTGTGCTTCGGGGGACAAGGTCCTGCTATGCAGTTTAGGCCACCCTGGAACTCACTCATAAGCTCAGGTCTGGCGCTCAGAGCAGTCTGGACTGTGAGAAGCATCTGCGGGTGACACGGACAGAGCGTCCCACAGCAGACAGCAGCGAGGCAGGAGGACGACCGGGGGACGCAGCCTCAAAGTTCCTAACAACGCTCGCTGTAAAGAAGCTCTCGCACTGTCGGGGCGGGAGAGCTCTGCTTCAGAGAGAGCCGCTTAGACAGTCCTCGAGGAGCGTGAGATGTTTGCTCTTTTCTAAGCCGTCACCACTGTGGAGCCTGCACTTTGATACCTTCGTGGATTAGGTTTACCTAAAATCAGAGCTCTGGCGGGGAGTCCCCGTAGCTCAGTGGGGAGAGTGCAGGAACACAACCTAGTCAGGGCCTGGAGACCTACTCGTGCAGGAAGCCCTGGTGCCTCAAGCCCAGCCCGCTAAATCTACTTCCGTTGAGAATTACCAAGTGGGAATTGGGATGAAAGGTCCTGTAACCACAAAATTATTTCACAAGAAGGGTCTTACACGTCTGGTCCTCCTCCATGTACACTCAGCATGGTAGCCTGCTCGTCTTTATTTCTCATGAGCGTCTTTCCAAATTTCCATTGTCCAAAAGCCAGGGGTCTCTTACCCAGGGCACGTGATGGCAGGAAGCAGGCCGCAGGGGAGTGTGGACAGAGCGACTCTAGTCAGAGGGGTTGATTTTCCCCAAATAACTGCACAGTATGGTGTGGTCTCTCACTCTTACCTCACGGCACTCCACGCTGCTCTGTCTTTCTCTTCCTTTGAAGACATTTTATTTCTTTCATGTCCTTTTAATGCTTCAAAGACACTACCTTTCTTAGAAGAGCTGAAAACTTGCTATGTCCTCGTATCATCTGAACTGGGCTTTCTGTCTCCTAGCACTTGAAAGTTCAGCAGTTAGTCCCACTAGGAGCTACATGACCTTGCTCATGCACCGCATTTTCAAAACAGAGCTCAGGTAACTCAAACTACACAAAAGCCCCTAGTTTCCTGTGTTCTGCCCCCTCTGTGCACGCGTAGAATGTTTCTGCTGTGCTCTTCTGGGCGGAAGGCTCCGGGATGCTCTTGATTTTGTGTGACCAGGTACTAACAGACATTTGCTTCTCACGTACCCTTTTAGGAATTGTGGGTACACGGAAGGCTAGGGAAAGACAGCCACAGAAACTTTCCCGCAGGAAACTTCCGTATTTTTATTGATCTTCATGGTTAGAGACATCTTCCTGCCCTGAGACATTCCAGAGGACAGAGAGGGACACATCTGTCCTTTCAGGGAGCAGGGTTCCATCCTCTTGGAGCTGGCTGTGCCGTGCAGCCTCACAGTCCTTCCACGCCTCAGTGTAAACTTTGGGTATTTTCTAATTTAATTTATCTCTTCTAATTTTCAATTTCCTACTTGTAGAATTCTCAAAATATTAGAAACTGTATTTTTGGATGATGTGGGAGATTAATTGAGTCATTAGAGCTACTAATAGCAATTACCTAAGCTTGCGATACATACTCAAAATCATTTAATTTTGTTTGTTTGATCTGATTACAGACGGTTAAAAGCATAATGACTACATTTCTAATTCAAAAGTACAGCCTTGTGATAGTTTGTTTTTTTAGTAGACATAGTTTATTTGGATTAAAATTTTCCATATCAAATATAATGCAGAATGCAATCATGTTCTTATTTGCTTAATGTTCATGGACCTGTTTGCCTATTTTCCCCCTACTTCTCATGTTTTCCCATTTCACAGAATGTCCATATGCTTGTAACACACAGAGCACACCTGTCCCAGTTAATCTGCCTTCTCCAAGGTTCGGGATTCTGGTTGTGTTATTAGCTATAACACTTGCATTTGTCATTTGTTAGTCCAGCTGATCCAAGCAGAAGATTGTTCTCAACTTGACATTATGGGTTCATCTTTTGTAAGAGAGAGAAGGGGAACAATTATGCAACATCTGGAGGAAACAAAATTATAGAAACAAGATGTATGAAATGCCTGAGAATGCGAAGGCTGGGGTGGAGGGGTGGGGTCTCCCTCAGGTCACAGAGAGGGGTGTCACTGAGAACGTGCTGCTATCATCGGGAGAAGGAAGCGTGCAGCCTTGTGTATTGCAATGTGAGTACATTCTCGCTTCTGCAATGCAAGATGAAATTAAAATGGAAGACAGAAGAAGGATAAAGAAAAGGAAGGTTTTCGAGGGTTCTTCCCGCAAATACGAGAGGAACGCCTGATCGCTGTAAGTGAGAGCAGTTAGCCGACTCTGCATTCCTGAGCCGACTGGCAGCACCTTGTCAAACATCCCAAGCCAAACGTCACAGTCAAGACCTGGTCATAGTAACGCGAAAGATCATTTTATTCATTATGAGGAACACCATGAAAGCTCATGACTGAATTACAGCAAGGGGATACCTGAGCTAAGAAAAACTCTATGAAATGGTGGTAAATTATAAGACTAATTAGACTATGTGGGAAGAAAAGTCTGAAAAGGCATAGAACAATTTTGATTTTCCTTTAAGGGGTTTATAGTTTGCACTAACTCCTTTGGGATAGAAATTTTGTTTTGTTTTGTTTTGTTTTTTCAGGTACCAGGAATCGAACTCATGACCTCGTGCTTGCCAGGCAGGCACTGTGCGGCTGAGCTAAATCCCTAGCCCGGAAATATTTTTAAATGATGATATTTTAATGTCAATACATATTTAGAATTAGCTCTGCCTAAGAGCTGGGGACTATATAGATCAAGTAAACACATACCAAGAAACTTCACTGTAGCTGATGGCCTTCGAGCAAGGCAGAAATATCTAACTTAGGTGTGTCATTAGTGGAAAAAAATCTTTAGCTGATTACAATAATTCCAGATCTCTTTTCTTCCTTCTTTTTCCCCTTCACTATTACTGAGAAATTCTGATTTAAAGGTAGGACACTGGCTGTAAGAATGTAAGCGTTTTAATTAATGGTGTACTGTTATGTTGTGTTGCTATATAATCACTTGTTTACGCATGTGCATAATGATGGCCTTCGTGTTGTCTGAAGCTGGTGCCTCTGTGAGCACAGTGGTTGTGAGTGCCCTGCACAAGCATAGGCGTGGACGTGTGCCTTCACTTACCCGTGGCTTTCGCCTTGGCAGAGTCACATGATAGGCATGTATTTGTCCTTTTAAGAAATGACCAGGCTCTCCTCCAGCGCGGCTGTGCCATTTCCATTCCCGCACAGCGAGTGAAAGCTCCTTGGCATGTGGGCGGTCACACCGCAGGCCTGTTCCTTTACCGTCCATTTCCCTGACCCCACAAGTGTTGAACATCCTCACATCTGGTTATTGACATTCACACAGCTCCTGTCTATTGCGCGAGTCCATTCAGCAACTCTAGATGTTGAAAACAAAGTTGTAACAACCGAGAGCAGGGAGCGATTGCAGACGGACGGGAGTGGAAAAGAAGAGGATGTCGGAGGCACAAGGGAACCTTTGGGGGTCACTGAAATGTTTGTTATACTCCCTAAGGCGATGGTTACACACACGGTCATATTCAAGTCAACACCAAACAAATTATGTAGCGAAATATATGAGGTCTTTTGTATTTCAATTACACCTCAATTAAGTTGTAAAACTGCAAAAAACTTTATTAGAAGGTACAGACTCAGTGTGGTGTACTGAATGGACGGAACGCCCCACAGAACCTTGTACATCCCTGGAAGCGGCCAGTCTGAAAGAGTAGGAGCGGGCATCTCGTGAGAGAAGTCAGCCCTCCACAGCAGGTCAGAGGGAGGGAAGGAGGAGAAGGCAAGGGAAGGGAAGGGCAGCCGAGGGCACACGAGCAGGAAGAGACAGCTCCAGGGACACGCTTTGATCATTTCTCTGACAACAGGCACATTCTGGAACACACTTTGATCATTTCTCTGGACGACAGGCACATTCCGGGTGTAAGTCCCTCCGCATCACACCCTCTTAGATTCTGAGACCACGATCTGGTCCACATTTATCAAGGAGGCCGGGAGGACGCGGTGCCCACCAGGAATTCCAGCTACTCAGGAGTTGGACACTACAGCATTCAAGTTCAAGGGCAGCCTTGGCAGTGTATCAAGACCTTGTCTCAAAGTAAAATTAAAAAGATAAAGATTACACATAGCTGGGGACAACTCAGTAGCAAAGCGCTCCTGGGTTCAATCCTCAGTACCACCAAAAATGAAAAAAAGGAAGAAAGGAAGAAAGGAAGGAAGGAAGGAAGGAAGGAAGGAAGGAAGGAAGGAAGGAAGAAAGAAAGAAAGAAAGAAAGAAAGAAAGAAAGAAAGAAAGAAAGAAAGAAAGAAAGAAAGAAAGAAAGAAAGAAAGAAAAAGAAAGGAGGGCCGGAAGGAGGAAGGAAGGAACCAGCACACCCAGAGAGAGTGAAAAGGAACACAGAGAGAGCAGGCTGCTTTGACCTGACCACAGCAACCTTGCTCCCAGCTGTTCTTCCAATTCTTGAGTCACAGAGGTGGTTTGAGGTGGGGACCAGAGCACTTCTACCGGGGTCATGGCAGGGAGGTGGTGGGTGCTTTGGAAACATAATTATCTCTGCAGTGAGTTGTAGTTTCAGCAGCCATGCTACTATAGATAAATATTAGACATTGTGCATTATATTAAAGATGATTTTGTTTGTTTGTTTGTTTTTGAGAAAGTCTCACTAAGTAGTTCAGGCTGGCCTTCGACCCTCTGTGTATCCCAGGCTGGCTCCGAGTTTGCTGTAATCTTCCTGCCTCAGCCTCCCAAGTGTTGGAATTACAGGCCTGAGCCAGCATGTCTAACTCTGCGTAATATATTCAAGTCACTTTTTCAGTTAGTAAAATTACATCTATTTGTGGAGGGTATAAGTCAGTGGTAGGTCATTGCCTGGTGTGTCTGAGGCCCTGAGCTAGATTCCACAGCACTACAAATAAACACACACACACACACCTCCTGTTAGGTTTCTCAATAGACCTTAGGTAATCCTAGGCATTCTAAAGCTAGAATTATTGAATTTAACTTTTAAATTTTGTGTCTAGTAAAAGTGTTCAAGATTGCCTCGGATCATATTTCTTTACCTTTAACTAAAAAGTGAGTGCCTAGTTGACTTTTTCATTCATTTCTAAATTTCTAGTCTGTATGTTTAATAATACCCATGCTTTTCCTTCTGTGTTGCAATAATGATGCTGTGAAACTGAACAGAAGATTTGCCGAAGAAAGTATTCAACGGGAGGGCAGAGACCTGGACCGCCCTGCTCAGACAGCGGCACAGGGCGAGTTCCTGTCGTGCCAACAATCTGACACGGCCCAGGGGCTTCCAGACAGACAGTGACTCCTCCCTCCGGGAACGCGGGTCCCTCTCATGACGCAGGAGGACAAATATCACTCGCGGTCACACTCCAACGTGTAGAGGCCTGAGCGTCTTTTTACAGGCATTAATTACGCAGGGTTTCTCCTACTACCTCACGTTTCGGGAATTATGTTTGTTTGATATTTGACCTTGAGATTAATCTTTAGTTCAGGCCTAAGAAGCCCCTGCTGACTCCCAGCCGGGAGGTGCAGAGTAGCTGTTTTAACTAAAGAGCAGCGCGCAATCCACACAGTCCGCTGAACCCGTCCTGAACTGTTATTAAGAACTAATTCCTCAGGTTCTCCCCTTTCCGTGCGCCGGGCAGCCTTCCTACCCTGCGCCTCTCTGGCCTGGTGTGCAGGAGGCCCGCACTCCTGCACACCTGGGGTGTGCTGCCCCCTGGTGGAGAAGGGCGGAACTACGTGGCCTGAGTGGCCCGCAGCTTTGGACTCCTGACCCTGTTGGGAATTAGAAATATGAAAACCTGAGTCGGGCGTGGTGGCGCAAGCCTGTAATCCCAGCACTCGGAAGGCTGAGACAGGAGGATTGTTGCGAGTTCGAGGCCAGCCTGGGCTACAAAGTGAGCTCAAGGCCAGCCTGAACTGCATAGCGAGACCCTATCTCAAAAGGACAAAAAAAAAAAAAGAAAGAAAGAAAGAAATACGCAAGCATTTCTATTCCGTGTCCGCCCTAGACTATACTCCTGGAAACTGCAACAGGCCACAAACCTCGTCCACAGTTACAGACCCGCTCTGGCTCAGTGTGAGCGAAGGACCTCTGCCGGGCGGAGCGGTGGAGGCCAGCAGGGCGGAGGACCGGCGCAGGGCTCACAGCCGGGCGGGACGGCCCGCTTTAGACCGGAACGCACGCTGTCTGCCGCCACAGCTCGGCTTTATCAGCGGTGAAGTGTACAGAGATTGCTCATCCCGTCATGCTGCGTGAGATCTAAACCCACTCAGAAAGCACCTGCCGCAGCACCTGGAATGCACTGCACGCTTAATAAACAGAGAAGTGATAACAGCCGTTCCAAGTGCCCTTTCCCATCTTCGGCAGACAAAACTCCAAAATCCTCCTAACGCACGCCCCGTCCGGCCCCTCCAAAAGTGCCACCCTGCGCGCCTGCGCGGATCGCGCCCCGCGTGGGAAACCCTGCTCTCCGCGCACAGCACGCCGATCGGCAACCGCGCTGCCCGCCGCGGGCACGGACTCCGCGGCGCTGGGGAGGGCAGCCGGCCGCGCCCGCAGGAGTCTCCCAGGGCCTCACTCTCCGTCCCCACGAACTGTCCGAGCCTCCACGCGGTGTCTGCTCCGGCTTCGGAACACGGTTCCGCCTCCTCCAGTCTGGACTTTCACCTGCCGGCGCCCGCGGCCCCGCGGAGGCACCTCGCACCCGCAGGTCGCCGTCGTCCGTCCTTTGCACGTGTTCGCGGTCCTAGGTTGTCTCCGTCTCACCCACCGCCCCGCCTCCACTCAGGGCCAAAGGCCCCGGTCCCCGCCACAGTCGTGCGTGGTCCGTTCACTGAGGGCCACCAGCT
Source organism: Chinchilla lanigera (assembly GCF_000276665.1). Taxonomy (NCBI): domain Eukaryota; kingdom Metazoa; phylum Chordata; class Mammalia; order Rodentia; family Chinchillidae; genus Chinchilla; species Chinchilla lanigera. Next base: position 5,232,331 of record NW_004955410.1, read on the forward strand.
TTGAGCGGTCCGTGAGGTCTTCCTTGCGCGAGATTTCCATATTCTGACGCTTTACATATAGCTCAGGCTAGCGCTTCTACACTGTTCTTGCTTTATCTCACCTCCTTCCCTATCATCAGACTGTCAAAAGCCTTTATCTCCTCCCAAAGTGTTTCTTACTTCAGCTTTTATTTGGGGGGGGGGCGGTTTCCGGTACCGGGAATCAAACTCACGACCTTGCGCTTGCCAGGCAGGTGCTGTGCCGCTGAGCTAAAACCCCAGCCCCCAGTGTTTCTCGCTTCATGTCCCACTCACTTCTCTTTCCTGTTCCCAAGCTGCAAATCTGGTTAGGGTTCTTTCACGTGAACTCCAAGCATTAACTGCTTTCTGCCTGAAGTCCCAGGAGCAAGGTCCTCTACATTCGCGGCAGTTCTCGCATGGTCGAAGGCCCACCTGTCTGCACCCTTTCCGTCTCCTCTCTTACTTTCAAAACACTCAGCGATGGACTTGAAGTTGCATAGAATCAAAAGGAAACGTGGCTTAAATGATAAACCATCACTTATTCCAATGTGCTCGTTTTATTAATGAGAAAACATAGACCTAGACAAATTCCATGATTTACCAGAAGTTTCATTCACCAGTCAGAAGCCAAGCAGAATTTAGGTCCTGTGCATCAGTTGAGTTTTCCACCCAGCTGCATAACTTGCGGTCAGGAGATAAATACAAAGCCCTCCTCCCAGGGCACAAGGCCATCCGTAGCCTGCCCCACCCAGCTCTGCCCATGGGATTCAGGGCAGCGGATCTGGTCTATGTGATTACCCTTATGTGAACCCCCTCGGGGCCATCTGGCTTTGCGAGTGCTGTTCCCTTTGCCTGGAATAATCTCTTCCTCTGCGTTCCTCTTACTTTCCTAACTCCTCACGGTGAGAGCCTTGCACAGGTCCTACGTCCTCCGTTAAGCTGTGCCATTCATCCCAACCCAGCAATTATTACCTCCCCTGAGCCGTAATAATTCCGTTTTCCTTCCTAACTTTGGCACACACGATTTCTGTTTTTCTACTTAGAAAGGAAATTGAGAGTTGCTCCCTAATAAACTGTTTCTGTCCTCTCTTCCTGCAAAGCAACCCTGCACACTGAGAGTTTGTCTTCAGTACTGAGCGCAGGCATCTGCCGAGGCTCTGGCTGACTTCTCCTTCCCTAAGAACTGCAGCTCCTGGGTCTGAGACCATCCCACCACGGATCCAGGAGCAGAACCCAGAGAACGAACAGACGCAGAGCCCAGGCTAGAGGGGCGTCCTTCTCCCTGCCCAAGATCTGACCCTGCGCAATGTTTATTTCACAGGAAGTGCTTGGGTGCTTTCTCCCTGAGGAGTGAAGCTGTAGCATGGAAATGCGCCTCCCTCCTCTGCCACCAGGATGTCACACCTGTGAGAGATGTCATCACGCCTTGTGCATCTTTCTACCTTGGGCAGCAAACATCAAATTCTGCCCCTATTGAACACGTAAAAAAAATGTATGGATAGTTACAGAGGGCTTCACGTAGATTTACCTTTGTGCTTAGCTGTTTCTCTCCTGTTGCCATTTCCCTGGGTATTTTCTGGAGTTTGTGAGCAGGCCTGTGAAGCACACACAGCACTGTGTTTGTTCCTGGCGCACAGGAACTGTTTCGGTGGATCGGCTTCCAGTAATGCTTGCGGAATACGCACGCCGATTTCTAATAAACCTGAGCCCTAGAGTTCTTTGGGAAGTTGTACCAGCATGAGATAAATAAAAACAACTTTGTGAGATTAGTGGTGGAAAACTGCTTGGTTTCCCTCCGCAGCCACTTTCCCCTGGATGTCCCCCTGTATTTTTTACCCCGTATTTCCTGCCAGGGAAAATAAGTATGAACTCCTTAAACTGTCATGGTACAGAAGTGACATGCATCATAATCATTTTATACATTGAAATGTATTGGTCCAATACAGTACAGTGTCGTCATTTCATCCCACGTGTCCAAGAAGAAAAATAACAGACGCTCATATCTCAATAAGACTGAGAGGAGGAACTTAACAAGCATCAGAGTCCTCTATCTTTTCAATCCACTTGTGTTGTTCCCTTTGTATTAGCACAGAAAGTAGCACTGCAGTTGGACATGGTAATACACATCCGTAATCCCAGCACTCTGGGAGACTGAAACAGGAGGACTGAATATTCAAGCCCAGCCTGGGCAACTTAAAACCTTAGAGAACCCCTATCTCAAAATAAAAATAAAACGGGGGCAGAAGTGGGGGTTTAGCTCAGGGCGAAGGCTCTGGGTTCAATCCCCAATACCACAGAAAAAACACAAAGAAAAAAATAAAATTGCAAGTGAAACTTTCAGAACAAAATGAACATTAGAATAAATTATTAGGAAATGCTCAGTAGGATAGGCATTGAATTTTATTATTCATCATATGTTCCATTGCTTCCTCCTTCGTGCTGGAGCCTTGATGTTTTGAGTAGAACATTTCCCCAACCTAAACTGTGTGGTCTATGTGACATTATTTTCTTGAGAACAGAGGAGTAATTTATGTCTATATGGCAGGAATGTGCATGCCTGTGTATGTATGTGTGTGTGTATGTGTGTGTGTGTGTGTGAGAGAGAGAGAGAGAGAGACAGAGAGACAGAGAGATTTATTTTACGGAACCAGCTCATAGGCTTGTGGCACTGGCCCAGGTGTGAACTCCAGCAGGCAGTCCGGCGGTCTAAACACCCTGAGAGTTGATACAGCCTGGGGTCGGAAAGCTGAGAACTCCTGCAGAATCTCTGTGCTGCCTCTCCAGAGCACAATACCTTTCTCTTTGCATGATAAGGCACCGAAGTGAATTCCTGAGGCCCCTCCAGTCATGAAGGGCAGGCTGCTTTACTGAAAGACCCCCTGGTTTAAATATTAACCGCCTCAGTGAAATATCTAAGTAGGCCTTTGATTACATCACCAGGCACCATAGCCACATTGCCACGTAACCACCATGAAAGCTTCATAGAAGGGAATCCACTTCATTGCAAATGTCAGCTTATGTTATCAAACAAGCTCACCACATCCTCCTAGCTATGAATTCAAGACAAGGCCAAGCACAAGAATGTTATTAAAAATTTTCCTTGCAAACCCAGCCTGGTGGTGCACACCTATAATCCCAGCCCTTGGGAGGCTGAGGCAGGAGGATCGTTTTGAATTCGAGACCAACCTGGGCTACAAAGTGAAACCCTGTCTCAAAAAGACCAAAAAACAAAAGTCCATGGGAAGAATTTACTTATCAAATGCATAAATGGGAGAAGCCCTGAAGTGCAGCTTATAGATGATGGTGCCCATTTTACAGGGCTGGATATTGACCCTCCATAGTGTGCAGAACTGAGAGAGAAAGAAAGTCAGACCTGCTGACCTTGCTGTGCCGCTGGACTCACTTGGACCTGAGGCAAGTCCTCTCCAGGACCTTTCGCTGTCAGGAATCAGAGCACTTGCTCTTTGCCTACTTCAATCTGGGTCAGTTTTCTATCATTTGAAATTAACTCCAAGTGAATCCTACACCCAAGTTGAAGAGCTGAAGCTACTAAAGCCTGAGAAGAAAGCAAAGGGGTAGGAATATAGCTCAGCGGCACAAGTGCCTGCCTGGCAAGCACAAGGTCCTGAGTTTCATTCCTGGTACCAAAAAAACAAAAACAAAAAAAGAAAAAGAGACAGAGAGAAAGAAAAAAAACCACAGAGGTAACCTTTGTGACCTTGAGTTAGGCCATGATCTCTTACATGGGACACCAAAGCAAGCACAACAACCAAAATAGGTGGATTGGGCTACATACAAAATTTAAAATTTGTGTGTCACAGGATAACACAAGAGAGTCAAAAGACAACTCCAGGATGGGAGAAAGTTTTACAAATCATTCATCTGATAAAGGAGTTATACCCACAATATACAAAGAACACTTAAACTGGGGAAAGCATCTGTCTATTTCTCCAAGGGCAAACAAGTAATCGATAAGCACATTCTAAACATGTTCTGCATCATTACTCATGATGTAAAAGGAAATAAATCTCCTTAATATGGCTATAATGTAAGTCACAGACAATGACAACTGATAGTGATAAAGTGGAGAAAACGGACCCTGCACACACAGTTAGCAGAGGAGAAGAATGACGGTGACACTGGAGTCAGCGGGCAGTTCCTTCAGGGTTAAACATAGTCACCACACGGCCCGTCAGTCCCACTCCTACACATGCGTGTACCGCAGGAAAGAGGAAATGCGCACACATGTTCAAGTGTTCACAGCAGCGGTACTCTCAACAACCAGACGGTAGAAATAATGCAGAAGTCCATCAACAGATAGATGGGTAAATAAAGTACGAGGCCACACTTCTTCCAACTGAGCCGGGCATCTCTTTGCTGAGGGAAAACTGACCTCAAGGGCCAGGTTAATTTTATCTGTGGGTAGAAGCTATTCCCCAGGAAACTCGTGCACCAGGAAAGCAGTGTCAGTTATTCTGTATTTAATACCATAAATGACCTTGCATCGCTTTCCCCCAGCTTTTCACTCCTACAATAAAAGGAAGTTAAATGACAGGAAAATGTAACTACTTCTTCCAAAGTGAAGGCTATGTCAAATCCGCAGCGAAGTGGCTCACCGTCAAGCTGGGCTTTTTATTCTTTTTGTCTTCCTGCAGACATTGAGCATCAATCAAGGCAACAGACAATCTTAGTTGTTTTCTGAATGACAGATTATTTTTCATAGGAGACTTCAGAGTGTTGTTTTCTGTCAATAGGTTGTAGTGAACTATTGAAAGTGACAAGGAGCAGCAGATCTTGATTACTGTAGTCTGATCACACTGAAGATATTAATGCTCTCAATTTTCTGAAACACACATTCAAAGACAGGAGCACAGAGAAACTGTAAAGAGAAGCCTAACAGGGAGAGAATACTTCAATAATACTTTTTTTAAAAAAAGGATGATAAGAAGCTTATCTCTGGAAATATTTGACATTTCAGAATAATAGGGAAGTTATGCTGTTTCCAAATGTGACTGGAAATATTAACACTTTCAACTTTCATTCTTTCAGGAAGAAGAGATTTTTCTAAAGCATTTTGTATATTACTAGTCAGTTCTTAAAGTTCTCATATGTCTAAAGGTTTTTTTCTCTTTCTTATTCAGGAACGTGCTGTCTTAGCGTATTTAACGACTAACTTATTCACAACGTACTCCAGGTATAAAAAGTACTTTATGTTGTTTGGAAGCTGCCATAGGTTTACTGTCAGCTTCCCCACAAGAGGGCAAATACTGTGATACATGAGTTTAAACAAATCATGGAGGATGGAGGTATAGGAAGCTTGGGTGACTTCCCTGAGGGATTTTTTTTTTTTTTAGGAAAATGATCATGATGACGATTAGCCCTTTTAACCCTAAATACAAAGTGTTTTTTTTATAAAATTTTAATTTTGATTTTCTTTTCAAATCAAAGTATTTTTCCTTTTTAAAATCATATGGGTAATAGTGAATATTAGAGAATAGTAATAGGCTATAAAATTTAAAGAACAAAAAACAAGAAGTAGTACAATACATATAATAGGATCTTTACCAAAATGAGGGTATATACTTATGGTAGCTCAGGCTACCACAGCAAAATGTGACAGGGTTGCTTGCATAAGCCAGGTTTATTTCTCACAGGTCTGGAGCCTGGGAAGCTGAAGATCAAGGAGCCAGAGGGTGAGCTTCACTCTGGGGCTTCTTCTCATGCCGTGGAGGTGGCCGCTGTCCTCTGGGTGGCTATAGGTACGCAACCCTCGACAGGCAGAGAGAGCAAGCTTTCTGGGGTTTCTTCCCCCAGGGCCCCCACCCACCCAGCAGGTCCTGTCCTCACAGATTCACACTGACCCAAATACTTCCCCAGGCCCCAAATACCATCGCTTTGGGCGGTAGGGATGAAACATAGGAATTTGGAGGAGGGAGGCAGAGACATTCAGTCCAGAACAATAACGTGAACCGCACTGTGAGCTTTTCATAAATTATGTTTGCAAAAATTGTCCCTGTTACCACAAAATATTTAATCATCAACTGAATGTCCACATAATTTTCTGCCACATGGATTCAGTACAAGTCCGTTTACTGAACTATGGCTAAAATGAATATTCTTCTCTGTGTCCTTGTTCAGTTGAGTGGGCAGTTTTATAGATACAAGTAACATATTAGAAGAAATATTTAACAATTTAGATAACATTGCTAGTGATTTTGTTACTTGAGAGAAATCTTATGAAGGAATTATATAACCTTGGGTTTGAATAAGTTAAGACTATAAAGAACTTTCACATTTATTATCCTGCTTTACTTTCCTTGTAAGTGTATAAATAAACCAGAGCAATATACTTAAATATATTTTATACATTAGGAAATCAAAGCATATGGATTTTTTAAAAAAGAAAACTTATCTAAATTCAAAGTCAAATAATTATCAGAGTTAGAATTAAGGCTCAGCCTTTAGGACCCTCTGGGTGATGAACTTTATTGTCTTTGATAAAATCAGGGAAATAAGAAAGGTCCAAGCTGGCTTGTAGGAGGTGTATTTTTCATTTGTAACCTAGAGCTCTTTTGCCTGGGACTCTTTCCCTTCTACTTCTGCACCTGTTTGTCTCTTCTTTGGGTAATGGTAATTTTCCAATTTCGTATCCTTTCCTCAGACTTGAAACTCTGCATTGTGCTTCTACTGCCAGCAAAAGATTAACTTGGAAAGCAAGAGATACAGAGGCTGCTGCCTCAGCTGTGCAGTATAATCTAGTTTCTTTATTGCTGAGTGTGAGATGTCCGGTGTTAGGCAAAACACTGGGATAAAAATGAATGTTAAGTATCTGCACATCGAAATCTCAGTAAATAGAAGACATAAGCTAATGTCTTTCTGACCATACTGACGGTGGTCCTTTTTAATAAAATAAAACTTATTCTACCCAAAACAACAACTCACTGATGAGAAGGAACTCAATTATTATGCCCTGGAAAAAAACTGGAACATGATAAGATCATAATTATAATTTGTCTTTCAAATAAGCACTAAAATTTTCATCAAGTAAGTAACCAAGATGACTCTTGTACCTGAATTACTATAGCAATCAGCACATTAAAAAGTGGGCTGCATCACAGACAACGTTTGAGCCGTCATTAAGAAATAGACTCTCACAGTCAGGCGTAAGATTTGGAAACTAAGTGCAGACATATGCCCTGTAATCTTTCTGTCAAAGAAGGACCACACATGCCAGGGTCGTCCCAAACACTGTCACTGGCCGTGCCATAGCTGTCTTGGGTCGTGGAAGTTCCTTCTGCGATGTTAGCACAGTGGTAAAATCACCTCAGGGTGCGTTTTTTAGAACATATCCCTGTCATGATGTATTGCAGGACTGTAAAAAAATACCTATATTGTGAGTCTTAGAAGTCTTTAAATACACCCCCGGTCCTCCCAAATTTTCTCACAGCCCATGGTATTTTCTTTTTTGTCTTTTCACTTTCTCATACTGACTAAGCTATCATTCACTGAATTTTATTGTGGTTAAAATTTTATTTATTTATATATTACTTATGTGTGTGGTACTTGAGATTGAACCCAGTGTCTCTGCACTGTGCTGCATCCCCAGCCTTTTAAACTTCTAAACGTTTTCTTATCTGAAGTCAGGGTCAGGCAAAGTCACTATGCTGCCCAGACTGGGCTGAAACTTGTGATCCTTCTGCCTCAGCCTCTCAGACTGCTGGGATTGCAGGCCTGTACCACCAACCTGGCAACATATCTTATTTTAAAGTGTAAATTTTAAAGTGTTCAGACATGGATGTTACTTAGCAGCTATTCAGATGCCTCGTATCAGTTAATATAATTTCCTTCTCTGAAATCCAGCTATCGTGGGCTTCAGTGTAGGACGAGGCCTGTGAGTGCAGACAGAGGTGTCGCACACAGTGCGTTAAGCAGGTTGGGCAGGTCGTGGCAGGTGAGGTCCTCGTGCATCTGGGGGTTCGGGGCAGTCAGAGGATACTGGAAACACAGGGAAGAGAGGGGGCTCTAAAAGCTCATCTGAGCCAGGGAAGGCAGAGATGAAGACTGCCCCCTGGCCAACTCTGCCAGGGACCAGCCCTGGAGGAGACAGGTGAGGTGTACAGGAGCAGGCAGTTCAACAACCCTTCCCTTCTCCCCAGCAGGGCCCACGTTTCCTGCTCACCCCTCCCTTTGGCTGCACACCTCCTCACTCAGACGGCCCTCGCCCTGCCAGCCAGGCGCCCAGAGCTTTTTCTCCACGGCTTCCCCTCCTCTCCCTCCCGTGTCTGATTTTACTGTCTTTGTGTAACTAATGTTGGCATGAACAGTCCCAGCGAGCAGCAGCCCACCTCAGGCTACGTGTCTCATCTCCACTGCTGAACTGCACACAGAGGAAGGCTAAACACAGGTTCAGAAATCACAGGACTGGCCCATTCCCTTTGTCTGGAAGAAGTCCACACACCAGGACCTAAGTGAAGTCAACTCTAAAAGGCCATTTCCTCATAAAAGTGCAGAGTCGGACTCACAGAGTTCATTCTTCCAGCTCTTGGTGAAACAGAATCACATGCACATGTGCACACACACACAAACACACACACATGTGCCCAAACTGAGACATCCTACACGCCTAATCACACGTCTGTACTTCAGCTTAGATTGAAATGGAAGAGTATGTTTCTTTCTACCTGGCAGAAACAGTTGTGAAGCTTCTTTCCTGTATAGTTCATAATGATCCTCTCTAACCTATGAGATAAGTGTATTCAGATAGGTGTGGACCAGTGTCTCCTCTCCCAGGACCAGTCCACACCGCTTTGAGGAAAGCTTTGATTATTGTACTGAGCTCGTGCCAGTGACTGTGCTGAGCTGCATCAAAATACTACCAAAGGGGCTGGGGATTTAGCTCAGCGGCAAAGCGCCTGCCTGGCAAGTGCAAGGTCATGAGTTTGGTTCCCAGTACCGGAGGGGGAAAAAAAAAAAAAAATGCTACCAAAGGCCCATGCATCTCAGCAGAATTCAAATCAATGTCTTGATACGCTTTTAGTTCTTGACTCTGGACTTTTTAATTTGTTTTATAATTTTCAGTTTTACTGTCTGGTTCTGCAGTCATTACTATCTTTGCTTTTATGTTTATTTTTCTTGGTTTTGTTCATTTTCATAGCTGTATATTTTAATCTGTACTCAATGTTTTGAATACTTAATTCTCAGCTGACAATCCTACCTGACGGTGTCTTCAGATGCGTCTTTTCATGCATTTTTACATATTATAGAATTTTTAACTTTAGCATTTTATTTTTCATCTAATTAGTTCTGTCTCTTCCTATTCCTAAAGTTTTACTTTTTGAGACCATATCTTTAAATATCTCAACCATATATTATTTTTAAATACCCTTATTTATTTTCACCTATGTTATTCTGTCTTCTTAATCTTATTCATTGTTTACCTTCATTTATTAAATTAGCTCTATTTTAAATGTATTTGGAAATGTATTTCATTAATTGTAGCCATAATGAGCATATGGGTAAAGACCACACCACAAATTGGAGCCTTGAGAAGACTTCTCTGTCTTTATCCTCCCAATAGTCATGCCTTTGACCTTCTAAATAGATTTCTTACCCTTTCAAGGAATGTCAAACTAACCTGAAAGTCCTTAAATAACACCTAAAGCCAAATTCTTTATCAGATAAACTATCTCACTGATGCAGCTACTACCCTGAAAACACTGTTACTACTATGCACTCACTTCTTTATACAGAGGGCTTCTGTTGGTAGTGTTAATGCCTGTTCTGTGATGTGACTAACACTGACCTGGTGGAAACAGCTTGTGTGGGCTCAGAAACCAATGTCTGGGTACTGAGGGGCCAGGTGGTACTGGTTCTCCCAGTGGACACCCAGGACACACAGCATGGGGAAGTGCATACATTTTCTTCCTGCTAATGTGTTTCTTTAGTGGCAGTTTTGTTGTTTTGCTTTTTCAATAAGTCTACAGGAGCATTATCTAGGGTGTGTCTCCCCTCCCCTCTCTGTCCTTCATTTTAATGATCTCAGAGAAGCTGGAGAGACCAGATATTATCCTGTCAATGATTTCTGTGGATCATTAAGGTATCTATTTGTTAGATCTCATACATTTGGATAAATTTTTATGGGCCTGGACTCATTGAAAGAGATAGAATCTAAGAAAGGGGGAGATAAATCTAACTTCTTTGAAATTTCCTGGGGTACAGAGAGACAGATGGCTTGCATTCTTTTACTTTTTCTCTATAGGTACACATAGGAATGAAACATTTTAAGAATTAAATTCTGTTACGATCTAGATCTTGGGTGTCCCTCCAAAGCTGCACATATTTGGAGGGTGGCTGGATCATGGGGGTGTAGTCATCATCAGTGGATCAGTCCCAGAGGAGTTTGGCTGCTGAGCTGCTTTTGGTCAGAAGAGGCAGAGCACTGAGGAAGTGAACTAGATGTGGATGTGGATGTCTCCCACCCTTGTTCCTCCCTTCTCGCTCTCTTTCCGGGTGGCCGTGACCTGAGCATCTTCCCTCCAGCACCTTCCACCAAGCCCCTTCTGCCTTTGAGACGGCCAACCATGGACTGAATCTTCTGAAGCTGTGAGCCCAAATAAACCCCTCCTCCCCTTTAAATTGTGGGAGCTCAGCATTGTGCCCCAATGATGAGAGAATTACTAAGAGAAACACTGAGCACTCTCAGAGAATAAATTAGAAAGGTCAGTGACATAAGGACCAACATTAGCCCTTTTTAAGCGAAAACACAAGAATTTGTATGAAAACTCCTCAAATGGATCCTGAGTATCGGCTCAAGGATGCACAATTGGAATGTGCTTGCAAATGAGGAAGTTCATGCGTGGCTAAACCGTTCTCCTCTGGCAGAAGGAAAAAATGTGTTCATGAGAAAATTGTGGTCCGGACATCAGCCTCTAAAAGAAAAACATGAAGGAGGAGACAGGTGTAGGTTCTGACATTACCCAGAGAACCATGTCTCATAGACAGGAGCCTCTGTTCTATTCAGAGATCTATATCCATGGCAAAAGGGTGGCTTCAGGTGCTATGGTTTAATGAGGGATTAAGACTGTCTGACAAAATCCCTGTGTCCTCATAATTTCCATATCTGTGATCAATTTGATCTTCTGAGAGACAGGTAAAATAGCAGTATCTACCCCACTCATACTGTGAAGCTGAAATAATATTACACAGCAAAGGCTTAATATGAGGCTATTACTAAACAGGTATTTAAGGGAAGGGTGTATAACTGCAGTCACACACATCACAAGGTTCTTATAAACACCCATAAAATGATATAGCATTCTAGAACTTTTGATAAACACAACATGGTATTCTGAAAGCTATTTTTATCCTGTAATGGTAATAAAGTGTTGACTTCTTTCTCTGGCTACTGTTCAATTAATTGCAATCCATAATTAATCACTTTGTTCTGAAATACACTGCGCTGCCTGTTCATTATGCCTGAAAACCCAATTATGAACTGCTCTGTTAGTCAGCTCAGGCTCCCACAGCAAACGTCCATGGACGGGTGGCCCGAGCAACAAAAACATATTCCTTCCCAGCTCTGAAGGCTGACATCCACATCAGTGTCCAGCAGTACGCATTCTCTTGCTGCCCGGATTACAGACAGCCAAATTTTTGCTGTATACAAGCAGCTGAAAGAGAGAAAGTTATCTTTCTCTTTCTACCTCTGCTGATAAGACCACAATCTTATAATAATGAGACCTTAGTGTTGTGACCTCATTTACCCTTAATTATCTCCTAGAGACCCTTCATACAGATACAGACACAGTGAGGGCTGGAGCCGCAGTGTATGAATTTGGTGTTGATATAATTCAGTCCACAGCAACTGCCAAGTCCAATTAGAGGGAATCATCCTTGTGTTCTGAAGAGCAGACCACATGCTTTCGGAAAACTCGAATGAGCAGAACAGTGGGAGTGATGTGTGCACCTGCTCTTTTCCTTGATGAGACTGCTTGGAGCTCTCCACTAGCATGAGAAAATATCGGGTTTCATAGACCCACACATTTGTTTTCAAGCTATGAGAAGATACAGCTTGTAGGGGAGGGGTGTTATGTCAGAATAGTTACCATTACAGATCTACTTAAAACATTTGTACAAAGCAGATTCTTCATTCTATAATAATTATTACAACAAGCCAAATGTGCTTGTAAATACTATCCATGGAAGCAAATTAAATACATCTCATCATAGATGGATAATTCCAAGCCCTTATGGAGTAACCTTATCTTCGTTTTGGCTAAGGTCTTTATATTTCAATGAAACGTGTTTAACGAAGATGGGTTTCACTTGGTGATTGAACTTGCGAAAGTCCTGCTAAACACTCTTACTCTGTTGCTGACCAGTATCAGTCCCCACAGATAATTGTTCATGTGGTGATCATCATTTATCAACAAAGCCAATATGAAAAGATGACTTACCAATTGTCTAGTCATTTCACACACCTGGAACAATCTATCAATTCATGAACCCCAACATACAATCTATATCACAGATCATGTATGCAAATACACATGACATACATTAAAACATTCCTAAAATCTGTAGAGAAGAAAGGAAGCAGACATCTGTTTATAAGAGATACTGGCTTTTCTAGTGGTGGTATCTGCCTATAGGAGAGATTCTGTGCTAGTACACAACAGGAAGGATTCAAATACATAAATATTAGGTAGAATTGGAGAACTATTATAGTCAAGTTTTCTATAAACTCTGGGGTCTCTGAGAAGACAAGTTCATTTCCCAAATTGAGAAGGTCGGAATTTTATAAAATGAGACAAGAGCCATAATTCAAGTAAAGAGCAATCTCCTCAGTGGTCAGGACCCATGATCAAAGGGAAGCAGCCGGCACGTGGGGAGCCTCTGGCCCCTGGACTGGGAGACAGAGCTCCATGTTGTGGTTTCATCCCACCTTCACTGGGTTGTGTAGTAATTCAGAGGCTAAGCTGAGTTTGCTAGTTTTACATAGACTGATACCTCAAATACAACTTATACAGAACAATGGCATTTCTCCTGGAGCTGTTGTTACTCTTGTTACTGTTTGGTTTATTTTTCCTTAATGATTTGTGACTGGAACTATACTCTGTGATATTTTAGTTAGTCCTACTGTTTTCAACCTCTTGAGGAATATTCCATAAAGCAATCATTTTCTTACATAATGACCAAGTCACAACATTCTGTGGCTCATTAAACAGGTCCACTGGTTATTTCCACACTGTACATCTAAAACGTCTGGCCATGAAAATAATACAATGAAATAACTTTGCACTGCATATTATTTTTTATTAAATACAGTCATTTTTAAAAACTTTAAAACTTATCTCTTTTTGCACAATACTTAACCTATATTCTATGTAGAAAGTGAGCAAGGGGCTGGGGATTTAGGTCAGTGGCACTGCACCTGCCTGGCAAGCTCAAGGTCATGAGTTCGATTCCTGATACTGGGAAAAAAACAATAAACAAAATAAAAAAAAGCAAGTGAGTAAAACTGAAACCTTACTTAAATCTTCTCTTGTTTAGAAACAGCTTTGGTGACTTACACTATTCCATTTCCTATTGCAACTGCATCCTTATATATAAAGCAGATAAAGCTATGTACCGGCACTTTCTTGGGAGTGGAAAGGATGTGGCTGAGTCATGCCTGTGGCACAGTGGAGCTGTTAAAGGACACATAGGATTATCTGACTCAGAAGCTCATCAGGGATGAAGACAAGCTCTTCCTAATTCTCGTCTCCTGGGCCATCATTCAAATATATTATTCAAGTAGTTAATGAGACAAGAAGAGCTTGAACTATAATTGACTTGTATTCTCCTGGGAAGTCAGCTCTGAGAGTGGATCTAAATAAATTCCCCAAGTGTGCTGTAGACAGAAAGTATTATAATTAATTTACCCATCAAGCTCCGCACAGGATGAGTGAAGAGCCTCTCTCTGCTTCCTTCACCAGCACCCAGACCCCAGCCTCTCTGTGGAGGATAAAACCCCAAAACCACTTTTCCATGTTCTGCAATATAAATATAATTTGGAATAAAAATACAGTATAATTGTGTGCACATACATATGTAGATATACTTGTATAAGCATATACATGCGTGTTTCTTTATCTTCCCAAAGAATATAGTACAAACAAATTAAAAGCACATATATGTAATATAATGTAGTTCTAAATGTTATGGAAGTACAGTTATATTAAACACAGTACTGTGATACTATTTATGCTAATATAAACAACCATATTATTCCACTCTTTAACATATCATGTCTAAAAATTGATAATTATAATTTTAAAAATTGATAAAATTTTAGCTCATCATAGCTAAGATGACTTCTTCCCATTGCACTAAATATAAGAGCAATTTTTAAATATATAGCTATAAAAGCACTATTGCAACAAAGAAACGAAAGGACACAGGCACAGACGGGACATTTGAACATGTTGTAGGAAGAACCAGAGTGTGAGCCTGAGTTCAGCCAGCACTAACCACATACAGGCAGCGGCAGCTTCACTCAAATAGGAACAGGTAACCAAAGATCAGCAGGTGTCTTCTCCAACACAGGAGAAGACAGTCCACATCATAGCAAGCAGCAGCGAAAGAACAACTGGAGGAGGCAGAAAAAATGCGTAGAGTGTTAAAAAGGCTCCTGCAAAACTGATTCCCTCAAAGGGGGTCACATGCTATTATGTAATGCACAAACTGACCCTTTCTGCGAGGCAACTGTCACGGTCCCCCTCCACACACAGCAAACAACAAGCAAAAGCCAACAGCACATGGGAGAAAACAAGGAAACTCATACCATAGATCATTGCTCTTGAGCAGGCAACCAATTTAAAGGCATTTCAGAAGGAAAGGAGCAGGGAGGAAAATGTTATTCTCCCCAACTGAAAGAGTGATCTTGTGATCACTATCGCCAAGTAAAAAATACCCCAATTTTAGCTGCTTTTAAAATTCTTTCTGCACATGGATTCACGGGTCAAAAATTTGGAGGAAAAAATGGTTTGCTGCTCTTCCATAATTTCCAAGCCATGGCCTGGGGATGCATAGTGAAGGGCCAGCGGTGACACAAGGCGCTGGAACCAACTGCTGCCGTTGTCACTCATCTGTCTGGAGGATGATGCTGGCCTTTGTCTTTGGCCTCAGCTGATGCCCTGTGGACCACATCTGGACTCTCCATGCCTCCTGGCCTTGCACAAAGTGGAGAGTATAAACTAGCTCGATTTCTGGGTGACTCAGGCTGCTAGCGTGAGTGACCGGTCTACAATATGGAAATGGCACCACACTTAATGACCCAATCTGAGAGGATAACACAGCACCACAAAAGTGTACAAAAGCTTCTAATCTTGTGCATAATTTCTGAAGAATGGCACTGGTTGTAAACAAGACCGCAGATCTAGTCCAGATTCAAGCAGATGAAACACAGACCCCGCTTCTCGAGAGGAGAAGCATCAACCATTAGCAAGCACTTTTTAAAACTGGCACAGGTTGGTGACAGGAGAAAGGCCTAGCATAAAGAATTTTGAAAAGCTCTACTCCCATACATTGACAGTAAGTTTCAAAACATTTACAATTAATAGATCTTCTAAAGTTTCTAGTCAAGGAGGATAATCAATTATATTCTTTGACAGAGAATAAAAGTTTATGTAAGAATCTAAAATGCTGCTAAAATACCTTCAAATTTCTATAGAACTCATTAAGTCTTGACAAAGAGGCCAAGAAAATTAAATTAAGATAAATAGTCTTTTCAACAAATGTTCCTAGGATAACTAGATGAAAAGTAAGAGAAAGTGCATACATAAAAAACTAGCTCAAAATAAATCAAATACCCTAATACAAAAGCTAGAAGTATTAAATTCTTAAAATAAAAAATAGATGTTAAGTCTGTAAGCATGTATTTATCATATAATCTCAAATATGGCACCTAAAACACATGTAACTGAAAGAATAAGTTAGACTTCAAAATTAAAATCTTTTGTGCAGAAGGGACCTATATTGGGAAAGTAAAAAGACAGTCCACAAAATGGGAGGAAAATTTTGGCATCATGTATCTGAATTGAGTCTAGCACCCAGAATACATAAGAACCTTTTGCAATTAACTCAACAAGACAAATTTTAAATGGGCGCAGGAACAGAATAGATATTTCTCCAAAGAAAACATTTCAATAACCATACTGGAAAGTAGCCTATAAGTCCATTAACCGATGGATGGATATAGACAATGTGGCATTTACACGTAGTCAGGTACTATTCTGCCGCAAAGAAAAATAAACTTGAATCGTTTGTAGGCAGGTGGGTGCATCTTGAGACCATAACGTTACCTGAAGTAAACCAGAACCACAAGCTTAAGTAGTCCATGGTTTCTCTTTTCTGAGAAACTCATAATATAAATAAAGAGCAAAGTTAAAGATGGAGAACAGGAAGCAGGGGGATAGAGCTTTCTCAAAAGGGAAGAGAACCAAGGGGTGGAGAGGGGGTCAGGGAGGTGGGAGAGGGAACAGAGGTGAAGAGGGAATTCAGTTGTGCTGTGTGCGCGGACCCAGTCCAGATGAGCAGTGCGACCACCGTGCACTGCAAACACGGACTCATCAAAAGCAACAGTGAAAAAAACCATCCAGTGTGTGAAACAGTAGGAACAAAGTTACAGCAAGTCTAACTGCCGCGGGTGCAGGGCTCGTAGCAAGGGCATCGGAGAGATCGGGCACAGAGAGTACCGGGCCATCTTCAAAAGCACCCGCTGGAGCCAAGTTGTCCGCTGAGCCTCAGCTCTGCTAGGGGCTATTTCCGGCCCCTTGTGTGGTGATTTAACGTTGACACAATCAACGTGTGTTTTCTACATTTCAATTTTTTTTCATTCAGCTGTGTATTCATACTTCACCCTGACCATTTCCCCAAAATGTAGTTTCACAAATTAACGCCTGGTAGCTACATCAGCTACAACCTTCGGACATGCTTTAATGGATTTGGTAATTCCACTATTGTTTAATAAGTAAATTGACTTCAGCATTTTACCATTATAATACTTCTGTCACAGTGTTGTGTGCAATGAGATTTACAATTATTTATTGTTCACTAACTTCATCTGCAAAGCTTTCATTTATCATATCCTTTATATTTACTAAAATAAAATTTTTAAAACTGCACCTTACAATGTTTAAAACACTAAAATATTCATGTGTGCTGATGTAAAAGAATATGCAAGCTAATTTTATAACATAGCAACATAACTTGAGGAGAGAACATAAGATTCATGAATTCTCATATGCATCCTTAGCATTCAAAGATATTCTCACATATGCATATGCCACTTACAATTTCATGAGTTTTAAAATCTTGGATCCAAACAAGATAGGTAAAACATTTAGAGATTCATTTCTTTCAGCAGCTGTTTCTCCAGTGAAGAAAAAACAACCGAGAGGCATTAGATATCTAATGTCATGTTAACCAATGTCTACTCTTTTAGAATCTATCATAAACATCAGTTTAAGTAGTTCTTTTTTTTAAGGGAAGAAAGACATTTTATTGGACACAGAAAGGACAGAAAAGGAGACAGATAGCTACCCTGATAAAGCAGGATAGGGGGCCCCAGAAAGATGGTGACACCCACTGGATATAATTCCTATTTGTGAGCCTATCTACCCAGAATGCCAGTTCCCCATCTTTGCTCACCATATCCACCTGATGTGTGAAATAACTGTTCTGCTCACCATTCAAGGCTCAGCTCCTTTTCCTCCCCATTCTGTGCAGACTTCTTCATTCTTAAGCTCAGGAAGAATTTGCCATTTTGTGATAATCCCTTACCCTTTAAATATCTGTAACATACGTCCTCTTATGCTGCATGGTACACTATCTCCTTGGTATTTCCACAAAACATATAAGGTCCTCCGTGCAGGGTCCTCGCCTAATCTTTTCATACATCATCTGAGCTTTTCACAACTTAGCATCTTCTTGCTTCCCACTTAGTTCCTCTTCGTGTAGTTGGCAGTGAGCACACTGCCCGGTTTAGTGCTAGCAAGGGATGAGTGAACCGACAGACACTCTGAGGGTGTTTAACGCAGGCTCGTATTTATAATCCCTGTACTCCTCTAAGTTCAAGTTCTAAGATTTCACTAGAAGAATATTACTTGCTATGTAGCTGTTTTCTTTTTATCTTATATATTTCATGGCCCTCATTCTCAGAAATATACTCAGAAAGAAACACAAAATGACGACTGAAAATCTAGCAAGAATGGTATTTTTAAAAATCCATCCTTGGCACAGAAAAAATTGTGATCACAACCTGTCACCATCTTAAACATCATTTTTATGGTTGTGAACAAAATATATTTGGTGGCGAATAATTTTAGAAAGATAAAAAATCATCACCCTGATTTCCTAAATGGGAATGGAAATTTTCCTGTGCTATTGCCAACATATCAAGGTTATCCACAGAAAATGCTTTCAGATGTATTATATGTGCTAGGGATATTTTTATTTGTATGTGCTCACTCCACCCAGTACAAAAAAAAAAAAAAACAACTCATTTTTGAGAAACAAAGTCAAACTCCCCTAAAGCCTAGAAAATATTAATTAAAATAAATCCAAGTGTTTATATCCCTAGTGAATACTTGATTATGTTTTAGCAAAGCTATATAATTTCTTGAAAGGAGAAGTCATGCAAATCGGGTTTAGGGAAGTAGATTAAGCTGTGGAAGAAGACGCTCTCTGTCCTTTTCTTACCCGCACACGGCAGTACTCAGATAGCTGACCTGGCTTCCACTTCTGTAAAAGGCTCTGGATAACTGCACACCGTGGGCCCCTAGAGGGTTTGTCCTTGTAGTAGGACCCTCTGAAGAGGAAGTGTCATCAAGACTAAAGGGCATGCATCTTTCGCTGTGAACTTTCTACTTGAGGTGTACAACTATAGATGGGGTGACCGTGCGGTGCGGCCCCTCTGTCACTCCCTCCACCGCACTCTCATTCCTCAGCACTCCAGTTATGGAGCTAAGTCATAAGGTGACATTTCCTGAGAAAATTTCTCACTCTCCCAGTATTCCTTTTTTCTTTTAACTACTAAGCCAGGCAAGGTAGTGCATGCCTGTAATCACAGCACTGGGAAGGCTGAGGCAGGATGATTGCTGTGAGTTCAACACCAGCCTAAACTTCATAGTGAGACCTTGTTTCAAAAAAGAAAAAACAAACCAGAATTACAATTTCCTCCTGTGTTTGAACTGGCTAGAAACAGTGATAGAGAAAGTAGACTGAGACAAATATTGACAAAGAAAACTGTAATGCTATTTACACTTTGAGCCATCTCCTTCTTAAAATCTTTAATAAGCAGAACATTGATGTGTCATCAGAAGTTTTTCTAGTGCAGGTAGGGCGTGTGTTACCATCATCTCTGAAATACAATCTGAGTTTCCTGAGATTCTAACCACTGAGCTTTATCAGCCAAAAAAATGTGGAGGTCTAGAATTCAGATTGTTTACATCAAAATTCTGTGTCTCTTTCTGTCCCAAATAGAGAACACCCAGATGCTTCCAAGGAAACAGCAAAGGAAACTTGGGTCAATACGGAAAGCGTTCCCGCCTCGGGTGAGCCGTTGCTTCCCCCGCACGTGCACCTGTAGCTTCAGAGGTCTGAGCAGAGAAACCAGCCCTGCTGGGTGAACCCCTGTAGGTGGGGAGGAGCCTCCCAGCATTGAAAATCCCTCTTTGGCAGCCACAGAATGGGAGAGAGACCCCATAACCAGGAAGGTGTGCTCTCAGGAGTCTTGAGCCCCCAGTCAGGACCTTCATGGAGATAAACTACCGGGTTTGAACCTGACCCTGGGCAGAGAGAGGCTTTGCTTGACGAAGGATGTCCTGAAAGCTGGGGTCCGCAGTAAGGACTTAAACTTGCAGATGTCTAACCTCCGGCCTCCGCTACATGGACTCCGGCTGCATTATATACTCTGCATAATGAAAAATGTGAAAAAATTACAAGGTAATGCAGAAATGGAAGAAGAGCACACGCTCATGAACAGTTTCTTTTTTGTTTGTTTGTTGTTTTCTGTGCTGAAGATTGAATCCAGGGCCCAGCACAGGCCAGGCAAGTGCTCTACCCCAGAGCTGTGCCCTCAGCCCAGGGAGGTAATCTGTGGTTACTTTTGTTTGTCCCCACTCATGCTCACATTTTATGTCTTCATTAATTTACATTACCTTTTTTCACATTTTTACATTTAATTTTACTTGCCTAACCTTGAAAGGACTTTAACAAAAATTAAAAATTTACCCTAAGGCTACTTAAACTACCTTGGAATTCTGAAAAAACAATGAGTTAAAGAAATTGGAGAAGAATACCTTCAGAGCATGGTGAAATGATGAAAGCAGTTTGCATTCCAAAATGCACTATTTGTAGGATTCAATAAAATAAAATAAAACATATTTGTGTGCAAATAATTTAATAAATGGGCCTTCAGAAATTTACAGTGAAGAACTCACAGAGCAAAGCATGTAGTCCATTTTTCCATTTGTGAAATACACTATTAAAATGTAAGCTACTTTCAGACATGGCCAATTACCTCTTAGCAGGCGATGAGTATTATGTGTGTATTTAGACCTAATGGAGCTTTGCAGATGACGTGATACCGATATTTTCAACCACCAGATGGCAGAAATCAAGCCACAGTCTTTGGAATCTGAAGGTGGAGCTCACACCCAGGAAAAAATTACCTCCTGTCTCCATTTGGATTTTTAGTTGGTTTTTTTTTTTGAACAGACATAAAAATGCATTGCAGCAAAATTCTGCCCTGTGTTAAATAAGAAAAAATGTGTTTTGATTCACAAGATTCCATTTGTATGGGCTGCCAGCTCATTACTTTCCCTTTAATTAGATAATATAACCCTGAAAAAAATCATTTTTAGAAGTGATTTACCACCAGATCTAGGTAGACTGTAACAGAATTTTCCTATCAGGGGCTCCTCTGGGAAACCATGCTAAATCAGCGGCTGCCATGTTCTCTCATGTATGATTTCTTTGCTATACTTCCCCAGGCTTTCTTCCTTCTGCTTTTTCAAAATCTGATCAGCTTTCTATGCATCTCTAAGCTGCTCTGGGAGGTTGTGATCACTCGGGTCATTCTACCCATTGTCCTCATATGATCTCCTGTCATTTCATCTGCTCTGTCATATGTTCTGTCTTATAGATTCCGCCATCTTCAAAACCGAAAGTACGGGTTAAAGCTTGGTTTACCGTGCTAGTTTTTCAGGTGTGCGGTAGTAATGAGGCAGTAACTATAACCATCAAAATAATAAGAGCAACAAGAAAGGCGGTATTTGTAGAGCACGTACAGCCTGCACAGACTCTTTTGCTGGAGTCTGGAATTATTCTCATTCTTGCTGCCTGAGGATTTTGATGTTTGGGTTCCATTTTTCTTCCATGAAAGCAAATCCTAGTTAAGCAACCTAAATGGCTTCTCCACTTCTATATGCTTTAATACTTACTCACACTTAGAAATTAGCTGGAATTTAAAATATCTTCTATATAGCATTTTATTAATGTAAAATAATTTAGAATTTAAAATTAATCATGCAAATAGCATTAGCAAAGATGTTGAAGAGATTTACTTGATGTCAAAAGGGTTCCATACTCCATAAAAATTTAAACTTTGAGAACTTATGCAGGGTAACGAGTGCCCCCATTTCGCATATTAGGAAGCACAGTCAGACCTAGGGTGTGTAACCTTCCCCCGAGGCCCCGGGGTAAGCGGAGCTGAGCTCTGATTTGTACTGTGGATGTGAGATTCCCAGTTCCTGCCTTTAACCACTGCTCCATGTACCTGTATTGCTCTGTAATAGTTGTGCACTCTGTATTCATTCTGTACTTTATTCAAGAAGTATTTATTGAGCACCTATTTGGCATTGGTGATTAAATAATCACTAAAAATATTTTGAATTAACTCCACTCTACAAGGTGCACAGTCTGCTGGAGAACTGACAGATGATTAACGCAGAAAATAAAGCTTGCTGGGCACCAAGACCATTGTGTGCCAGCTAAGAGACCAAAAGCAGAAAGCAGACATGTTTTCCAGGTCATTGAGCCAGGAGTCTCCTCTCAGTACCAGGGGATGGGCATACGCCATGTCGATGGAGAAAAGACAGCACCCGTGTGGAAGTACCCGAGTCATGTGCATTTGAGGAAAGGTAAGTTGTTCGCTCTTCTAGGAATTGAGCTTTATAAGAGAAACATGATGCAAAGCACACAGAATGAAAATTAACTGTGTTTCACTGTGTGTAAATATTATAAATTTTAAAAACTGATTGCCAATTAAAATAAGTTGGAGAAGCAGGGGGAGGCCGTATCTGAGCTGGCTTTGCATGACCTGCTGAGGAAGGAGCACATAATAACAAACTCCAGGATAAAGAGGTGTCATGCGAGAAAAATACATAGGGAAAAAGTCTAGGTGTGGTGTAGTATCCAACTCAACTTTGAACATGGTCATGACAGTGTGCACTTGGAATCTTAGAGGTGAAACACATACTGAATAACTGTACAAAATCACACATTTGGAGGAGGGAAGATGGTAAAGTGTTACTGGGTAGATAGGATAAGTGAACACAATAAAAGCAAGTCCCTTTCTTGTTCTACTGATAGCTAATATCTAAAACCAAAATAAAATGAAATATACATGCATGTAGTTAGCAATCTAGAGTCAAATTCCAAAAACAGAAACAGCTAAAAATTGCAGTTTTTATCTCTGGGTTATAAGATGGGTTTTGTTGTGTACAGGACAACTGGGTTCTTTTTTGTAAGCTGCTTTGTAAAATGTTTTAGGAATATAAAGTATGTCCATGTATCACTTTCATAAAGGTAATTAAACTTAAAGTCATTTTTGCAGGGAAAGTGGACAGTCGGTGGATGGAGGCCCGTGCAGTGAGGTAGGACGTGGCCACTTTGTTTAAGAGCCAGTGGCTGTGTAGGAGCCAGCCCATGAGCTTGTACCTGACTGAGGACAAGGAGGATGAAAAACAAAAGACAGAATTAAGTTAACATGTGGGGCCGGGGGGCTCTGGTCTCCCTTCAAGAGCCCCAAGTGACGGGCACACCCTACCTTTATTCACTCAGACACGGATACAAGCAATCAGAGGAGAACGGGATTCATCTTCCTCCCGCCACCCGTGGTACATGTCCTGGGGAACGGCAGGGTCTCAGCCTTGAGAACTTTCCCTGCAGCGAGTCAGCACACTCCTGCCTTGCTCCCTAGTGCTCAGCGGAGGCCAGTGAGGCCCCAGTCTTTCTCTCTGGTCTCCCACAGGTACGGACGGCAGAGAAGAGGTAGAGGGTCCCAGCTAACCTTCTGAGAGCAGATGGCACCAAAATGGGGCCATTAACAGGCACAGGGTGAGGTGCTCGAGGACATGGGGATTCTGCTCAAAGGAGTGAGATGAGGGAGACCGGCCAGGAAACCCACGCAAGCATGTGAAGATGAAAAAACAGTTCTGGAAAAATGGCACATTGGTAAGAACTGACAGACAAGTGGGACTTTTAGACACATGAATGACTAACAGAGGAGATTATTTTCTTGCTATAATCAATAAAATTCAGGGACTCTGCTTGATATTGGCATCGTAGGCATTTTAAAATTCTGAAACCACAATGAAAAGCTCATAGAGCTTTAGTGAAATGAAACCCAGGTGTGCTTGGCTCTCTTGGAGGGGACAGTGGGAAGCGGACGGGCCAGTCTGGCACTGTGCCACCGCGGGTCGCCCGAACCCTTCCTTCTCAACAGGAACAACCACGCTGACAAGATGATAATAGAATTCATGCCTGGAAGCCAGAATGATATTATTTCCAAACATATTTCTAGGATCCCATTTTCCCAACTCCGAAAACCTCACAGCAGGTGAGGCACAGGCTTGGGAGTGAAGGGCTTTCCTATGGCAATCACGAAACTGCTATCTGAGGCCAGGCAGCACGCTGACCAAAATGCAGGCGTAGGTTTCCTGGTAGGGCTCTTTGTTTCATTTTGTTTTACATTCTGACCGTCACATAATTCGTTCCAGAAAGGAATGCCTCAAAAGTAGGTCAGTGCCAACATACATAGATTGGAATACACATTTGAAGGCTTCTTACTGATTGGGGGATATACATAACATATTAACCAGTCTCAGGAAGTCTCACCTCTCCTACTCATTAGAAGATAGACTTGCTCTTTTTCTTTACATCACATAAATTAGAGATTTCAGAATGGCTAGACTTTGCTAATAGATATTCCACTCAGATCTCTATCATTCTCGATGGACGTGAGCCACGAGCTGCTGGAAACTTCTGTATTCTACGGTGAACCCAAACCAGACTTGTTTGTTTTTTTAACCAACTCTGTAGTCTGGAAACTATGGAAATATTTTCAACCAAACAAAGGAACATTTTCTCCCCAGCCACTCTGTGTTCTGAGCATTCCAAAGAACACGCAGCTCCTGAAATGTGACATGGGGAGCCATGGCTCAGCCCCACCTTCTGCTTTTTTCCTGGAAACACTGTCCAATGTTTTCAGAGTTTAACTGTTCGCATTGCCTCTCCAATTAAGAGCAAGTCACCAGCTCAGAAGTCCGGGCTCGCCCGCCTTGCCCTCCACCAGGAACACATCCTCAGTTCCTGCCCCCTCCCACGATGGTACCGCGGGTTGTCTTGCATTTACTTCTGCAGCAAACACGGCAGCTCATGGATACAGCAGCCTCACACCCCCTGGAGGACCCGTTCCCCCTCAGACGGCTTGACTGAGTCTGGACTTTCTGATTCCCTGTGCCTGACATGGATTCCAAGGTCTGGCCTTTCTAGCAGGTTCCCCAATGGCAATGGAAGCCATTCAGTAGGGAACCCCTACTTGAAATGTTCTGGCTGGATGTTGTAGATCTCTATGACAAGTGATAGTCCACATATCTGATGCTCCAGTAGGTGAGTATGGGGACACTCATCCAGATGACAAGAAAGAATTTCCCAATGGCAAAACCTCCTACTGTTAAAATTCACTTATAAGAATGTCAAGTTGTACATGATTTTCTTTAGAAGTACATTGCTTGGAGAAGCAAGACACCTCTATTTCTGTACAGCAAAAATCTTCCAGACTTAAAATGTTTTCAGCCCTTCCATGGAAAATGAGAAGTCATCACAATCATTTGTCTCTTCAAAGAATTTACAAAAACTGAGTATTTTTAAAATTCGGCCTATATGTGTATGTGATGATCTGGAATTTATGTTTAATTTTATTAATTAAATAAGGATTAGCATAAAAGCAATTTACTTACAATTTTCCCCAACACTGACAAGTGGTCCATAATCATCATTTCAGATACTTTGTAAACCAAACTAAAAATGTCCATTTTACACATGAGCGTGCAGAGGTCAGGGAGACTGAATTTGCCCAAGGTTACAGAAGCAGAAGTATAATCACAGCCAACTTAAATTCAGATATTATCCCAACTAATTGTCCACAGTTTGACAGTACCTTTATTAAACACAATCAAAACAAACAAACAAAACTGACGTAGATCAGAAAACATTCGTTTTCTTCTCAGCCTCTCACAGACCTGCTCCTCCACCCAGCTGGAGATCGGCAGCATCACCTCTCAGTCTAACCAGAGTTCATCAGCTCAAAACTAGTAACTAAGAAATAATTCTTTGGCAATCTCCAGATGTGGATTTTTTTTTTGTTTTTGCTTTGTTTTCCTCCTTTTTTTTTTTCATAAATGTGCTTTTACTGGGCAACAAACTGCTTGGAGAAAAAGTAAAAGCTGGCATGTAATTTTAGCTAAAGACAGCTTCCTCTGTTTAGTGTAATTAAGCCAATGAGGATTTTAAATCAAGGTTACCTGCAATGAAGATGATTTACCTGCCGCTAGTCAAGAATTAAACATTTCGTGATTACTGTTTTACAGGCAAGCAAACAAGGAAAAGCGGACCATCCCCTGAGAGTACAATAGGTCAGGAGCAGGTTAGGAAAACAGCTTCTCACCTCCCCTTACCTGGGTGAGTGAGTTAAACATTGTGAGCAGATTAACCCATTCCTGAAGAAACAGCTACAAGGCTGGTCCTCCTCACCTCGTTTGTGAAACACGTTTCTTGTGTAAGGTAAAAGCCCATTTTAAATTGCATTTTGCCGTCAAGGCACACTGAAATTTAGAAATTTCACAGAGCAATAATGATGCACACTGAACAAATAAACACTAACCTCATTTTCAGGACAACCTTTTGTATCACATTCAGAATCATAAGCCTCCTGAGGTTGTTTGAGTAAGAGAGAAATACTCCCAGTGCTCACATTTTCAAAACTGGCTAATGTGCCATGCATACAGCACACTCAGGAGGGCTGTTTAGGGCTTTAGGGGTACAGTGAAGGCGTGTTTGAATTCTAGGAGAGTTGTCAGGAACTGGAAGGAGGAAATGGAACAAGTGGGATCAAGCACACTAGATCTTTGGACTCCGTATCCGAATGGAGTGAGAGGTGATCCCTGTCCCTGCCTTGGCCCAGGGCCCAGCCGTGTGTCATCATCTTTCCATGTGTGCTGGCCAGGCCAGCTTCAGAATCCAGAGCACCAAAGGACTTTCCCATGAATGAAAGTGAGAGGTCACAAATGACCTAAGGTTTTCGGCCTGGTGATCAGGAGTAGAGTGGGATAAAAATGTAAATCGAATATCAGGAGTGACTGATTTGGAGAAAACAAGAACTGAGTTTTAGATGTGTTTGACTGAGTATGCTATATTATTTTACAATTTTACAATCAGTGAAATGCATGGGTAGAGTTCAGAAAGATTCCTTAGGGGAAGACATGAAATGCAGAAATACTTCCTGCTGGAGAAAATATAAAGAAAGACCAGGCATAGACCAAGTCCCATAATGAAGAGGAAGGAGGGTGGGACCTGGGGGTAGGAAAAGGGAGGAGGGCCAAGTCATGCACAGGAAGTGGGAGTAGTGAGTTTTACAGAAAATCCAGTGCATCCTGCTTAGCCAGAACTTGATACTAATAAAACTGAACTCGGGGAGAGTGAACTTTTCATTGTTGCTATATAGTACACTTTCCCACAGTTCACTTCAAAGTCTGCTTTCCTACTCAGCTTCTGCAAGGTTCTTTGGATGCAATCAGCCAGGGTCCACTTTAAACTAAAACAGATGTGTAGATCAGGAAAAAAAATGCTACTCAATATGAACAAGTCTCGAGCTCCCCAATTTCTTCATGAGGAGAATATCAGATACATTGGAACTGAAAGAGGTTTCTACAAAATACCAGCAGGCAAGCAATGTTCTGAACCACCAAGGTCATCAAACATGGACAAATTTTGCGGAACTGTCACAACCACAAAGAATCTAAAGAGCTAAATGTCAGGCGGTACCTTAGAAGAGATACTGCAGCAGAGAAGGGGCACTAGGTAAAATTGGATGGAATCTGAATACACCACGGACCTTAGTTAATAGGCTCTGTTAGGGTTGGTCCGTGAACAGTGAAAAATGCACCACAGTAAGGTGAGATGCTACTAGCTAGGGACACTCTGTGTGGGGAGGGGGGGCTTATAGGAACTCTATCATCTGTTCAATTTTCTATAAGTGAAAATTGTTCTAAAAATAAAATCAATTCAAAACCTTAAGTTTCAAAGATATCTATCACCTTCAAAAATGCAAAACACCTACTAAAATTTAACAACTTACAAAATTTTTACAATTATTCTTACATAATCTTATAAAAGATATTTGAAAATAAAGTACTTATGACTCCAGCATCTCCTTGTTTCAGGGATAATAATTTTGCTCAAAATGACAGGAGTTTGGAACCTATGCCAGTCACAAATCTAGAGGGATTATTTTTGTGAAATTTGAAAGGTTAAATAAAAATTATATGTGGAATTGCAAAGACCTCAAAGTAGATAAGAAAACCTTGAAAATGATATAGGTTCATCGAGAGATGAATGGATAAAGAAAATGTGCTATGTAGTCTGCCATACAGAAAGAAAAACCGGAGCCATTTGTAGGAAAATGAATGCACTTTGAGACCATAATATTAAATGAAATAAATGAGACACACAGCTTAAATGCAGCATAGTTTCTCTTATGTGAGGGCAAAATAAAACATAGATGATAGGAAGTAGGGACATTGGACTTTCTCAAGTAGCAAGGGGATCGAGGGAGGGAGGGGAAGGGGAAGGGAAAGGAACGGAGTTGTGCACTGTACATCTGCCAACTCCGCAAGGAATGTAAACATTATGTACTACAAACATATGAGAGTAAAAATAACTAATGCAGGAAAAGTTACTGACTGACTCAAGGAGTCTGGTACTGGGGCCAGGACACCCTGGCTGCACAGCGCAGTCCTGCATGCCACACCTCAGAGCCCCAAAATGTGAGACCAATTTGTGGTGCAGCTGGACTTATGTGTGAGTGGAGGAAGGATGAGGCTTGTAACAAATGGTGCTAGGGTTATCGTTTGTTATTAGGAAAATGCAAGATGGAACTCTTACATCACTTACTGAAAAAAAGTTATGTAAGACTTTGGGGTGAGATATAAGGTACAAAAATTTTAAAAGATAGCACAGAAGCTTGTTTCTGTTGTCAGGGAAAAGTATCCTAAATAAGATGGAATAAGTGACACCCACAAAGCAACTGACTGATAGAACCTTAGGAATCAAATCATATGCTAGAGAAACTAGAATGGAAATTGCAAACTAGGACTTCGTATCAAGGTTTATTAACAGTCTTGCAATTCTGTTCAAAACTCAGATGACCTAGTAGAAAAAAACATGAAAGAACACACCACCAAACAGTCATAACTAGCAATCAGGCGTGCCAAATCAATATGAAATTATATTCAACCTCTAAATTCATCAGAATAATGAAAATCACAATGAAATATATTTTCATGCCCACAAAATTGGCAACTACGAAAGTCTGCCAATATCAAGTGTTAATAATATGTGACGCGAATGAACACTTTTATGAAGTGATGATAAGATTGCCAATTGCACCAAGAACTGGAAAACAAATTGACATTTTCTCACAAAGCGGAACCTGTAAACCAATAATTTAACAAGTGGTGTTTACGCTAGGGACCTCAGCACATGTGCGCTTGAACAAAGATGTTCATAATGGGACTGAACAATCTCGGAGACACCCAAATGTGCAAATGCAAAAGAATAAGTCAACTGTGGTGTATTTATCTCCAGCTGACACTGAACAATGTAACAACAGTACACTGCACCCTCCAGCAACAATAAAAATGAATTTCATCAATATAGTCTGTAATAAAGTTAAAAGGGAAAGCATAAACAATTGCACACAATGTAATTCCTACTCAGAACTATGCAAAAATTCAAGAGTATGCTGTCTTGGCGTAAACACTATGTAGTGGAAATAAAAAAAACAGGCAAAAGAAGTTAAACATAAAATGCATGATTTAATCTCCTCTGAGCAGGTAGAAAAGGAATAGCACTCAGAACTTTATATGAGATTTCCAGGGGAATGATAATCATTTTCTAAAACCAAAGCTTGGACAAAATATGCAATTGAGTCATCCTTGCCTACACTCACATAGATTTCAAATTTTTAAAGTTTACTCCATATTTAGACATGGAAATTTAAAACACAACAATTAATTGTGTGTGATAGCTACAAAATAGTTGGAATCTGGTCAAGCACCATAAAATGTATAAAATATCTCAGAACAGACATAAGCAGGTTGGATTATTCCTCCAGTTATTTGTGTCTATTTTTTGATAACATGATAGGAACAGGAAAAAAACCTTGCAACCCGAGCTATTCAAATTCTGACTCCCTACTGCTCTGCTCTTTGAATCCTGAGGGTAGAAGAGGAAAAACTTTGAGAGGGAACGGCCAGCACTTAGAGGAAGGTTGCGTTTAAGGGCATCCGTTTCAGTGTTGTTACACAGATAGTACGCACATCCCCTGCTCAACTGCAAGTCTCAGTGAATCAGTGTTCTGATTAACAATCATTTTTGCTCGTTAATTAAGACTAAGTCAATTAGACCATCCTCTCTGCTTACAATAGGAATCTAAAGATGAAAGCAGAGGCTGACATTAGAAATGTAAGATCATCAGCGAGGGTCTGCAAGACATGGCACAGCCTCCTATTCACAGAACATGGCGTTTTGGAGCTGAGGTACCTTTGAGAAGTTCTATTTCTACTCTTCGTCCTGCACTGGTCACAGTAAAGCTGAGTCACCTAATAAGGAACAGAGCTGGTACCGTCGAAGGCTCCTGCCCCGTTTTCTACACAGCATGATTATCAATCTCACAGAGAAGCTCTGAGCACACTGTGAAAACTCAACTACAGTGCAGATATCTCTGTGCCTCTTCCACCTAAGAGCAGGAAAATGCACTAATGGGTCTATTTTACCATCACAAAGAAATAAAAGGGTTGTGTGCTTTGTCAAAGTTTAATGGCATTTGGTAGGGCCAGTAAATAACAGAATAGCAATGACTTCCCACAGAGAGCTGCAATTTCAATTCAGCATGAGAGTAAATAATTACTACTGTAAACAAATCATTCTGTAAGGACCTATAATGCTGTCATACCAAAAGCACTTAGAGCTACATTCTGAACATACAATGTTTCAGAGTGTTATTAGCATCAGTAAGATCTGGGGCAAAACTGTGAAATGTCAACAGGCAAAAATTAATAAAGATCAGTTTAGACTTTAGTTGCTATATTAATGTATGCTTCTTCAGATATCAAAAAGCTTGAAGGCTCAAGTGGACTTCTGCCACAGGTAATGGTGCATGTGATGACACTCTAGTTGAAGCCAGTGACTGGTCTAGAACGTGGTAGCCCTGCAATTGGCTGCAGTGATTGCTTGTATCTTAGGAACGCTGAATTATAGAATAAGTGAGTGCAGCTTTAGAACATAATGATGCATTTCAATGTCATTTCAAAACCCTGCTTAGAAAACCACTAAGCTGAAACTTGAAGGAAATATCATGTAGAGTTTCTTAGAGAAATATGGAAAAGTAAAGTATTAGTATAATGTGCATGTTGTTCTTTAAAGCAATATGCTTGCTATTACTGCAAGGAATATATTAATATCAGCTCAACTTTATGACAGCATGTTTCAAAAGAAACATATAACTTACTCAGAATCTGGGCCAGTAGCAGCTAAGTTAAAAGCAAACTAATTATTCCTAATAGACCTACATCATACTGAAATCACAAAAAGTCATTCACCATTAACCCTTTTAGATAGTTCCTCTTGGATCATCCAGTCCTTTTAAATAATATAGGAAATTCTCTATTTTTTTCACAAAAAAAGTAATAATTAAAGGCTTAAAATCTGGTCTCTGACCTGCTACGTTACTTGGGGAAGTCACTTTGTGACATAGGCCTGACGTCATCTTCTGAAAACTAAAAAGAACTCATTAATTCATAATAAATTTAAAAACCAGGGGTCCATCACCATCACCAGTATCTAATATCTCCAAAGCCCTGATTCTCAGCTTCTAATCAGTTTTAGATAAGTCCTAGAAATCCACATTCTTTGAAAAAAATCACTCCACAGATGATACTGATCTACAAATAGGATTAAAATTAATATGCCACATAATGCCAAAGGTCTTTTTTTAGCTCTGAGCTAAAAATATATATACTTATTGAGGCTGCAATGAGAGCACACTCACTTTAGAAATGTAAAAAACTGGCTGCAATTCAGTTAGCTTTAACAGTGAAGCCATGCTGAAGAGAATGCCTGAAAACGCATGGGAATTCAATTCCAGCAGCAGTGCTACAGGTGCACGTGTGGCTCTGCGAATAGACGGGCTTGGGAGATGGAAAATGGAATCCTCAGGTGACCTGAAGACATTTACCACATCCTACAGGCTTCTTAAAGAGCAGTTTCACTTCATAAGGACAAATGGCATTTTATTGAGGTATGACATGTTTTGATGCACGTTTTCTAAAACTTAAGATGCTCAGGGATCATCTAGTTTTTGTTAAATTGCCACATCTTTGTCCTCCTTTCCTTCTCATGTCTGTGTGGATAGGCTACAAGATATAGCTTCAGACTGTGAACCTAGCTTTCCATGTGGAACTGGTCAGCACGGATAAACTCAGGACACATTGGACACAGTTGGTTTAAGATAGAAATTAAAAATAACTAATTAATAAGCCCTCAGTGATGGAATTGATGGTAATTAA
The DNA here is from genome assembly GCF_000276665.1 of Chinchilla lanigera. Taxonomy (NCBI): domain Eukaryota; kingdom Metazoa; phylum Chordata; class Mammalia; order Rodentia; family Chinchillidae; genus Chinchilla; species Chinchilla lanigera. The sequence goes on from NW_004955410.1 coordinate 5,264,502, forward strand.
GCCACTGGTCTAATTGTCTATTGAAATTAGGTCTTTTTTTTATTTTTGGTTTTTTTCTGGTACCAGGAATCGAACTCATGACCTTGCGCTTGCCAGGCAGGCACTGTGCCGCTGAGCTAAGTCCCCAGCCCCCTCCTATTGTAACTATTCCTTGTTGCATTATCAAGAGCAATTTTCCTATTCACAGTGACCAGAAAATATTGACCAAATCCTTCTAAAAGTAGTAGATCATTCATATGCATTTAATAGGACAGTTAAAACATATCTTTCACATCGTCGAGATAATTAGCCAGTCTGCCAGGATTGTCCTTGCCAACCTGAGTTCTGAGTGGATTTTGGATGTGGGTCACGTGTCCCGAGCTGAGAGCCTGCATGAAAGTTCCGCCAGCGCCTGGCAGGCGGCAGCCTCCATAATGATAATCAAATGCCAGCAGGAACGCAGTGGAAACATCCGTACCGCGTTGTCTTTGGCGGGTTTCTTCCTATGGGAGCAGCGTAATGCGGCAGCTGTGCAGAACCCTGGTTTTTCTTCAAGTACAATGTTGACCTAGGGCATCTGTAAGGATGGCTAAAGTAAGAAAGCAGCAAGATCTGGAAGAATAGACCCAGTATGTCTCTGCTTTGAAAATCATCCAGGCTGATTTTCGCATCCTTCTACCCAAAATTTTAATGATAGTTTTACAATTAATTATAATTGTATTTTTCACCATCCACGCTCTCCACAGTATGTGAAAGAGACCGGGTATTGAATGGGAAGTGGTTCCCCAATGCCTGGTGTGCTGCTGTGGGGAGTAGCTAATAGGAATCCCTGGGGACAGAGCTAGGAGGACGAAGCATCTGTGAGGACTCACATTTCCCTGGAGAAGCTCCCTGCAGTGCAGGACTCTGAAAACCCCGTCTTGCTTTAACAAGACAAAAGGCTTATTTGGCCAATCAATATTTTTAAAAGTGAGGAAAACTGTAAGAGAAATTGAACAGAAAGGTAAGTTAAAAACAAAGGGAAGCAAATTTGATTAGAGAAAGGTCCCTCGGGGCAGAGTACAGGAGGGACCGGAGAAGGGTGGGAGTGGAAGGCTGTAGTAAGTTTGCTCTCACTTGATGGCAACGAGGGTGGCTTAGGAAAGATGGGTTGGGCTGGAGGGATTTTAAGAAAGTGTCAGACAAAATTCTGTATATCTGGTGTACAGTGTTTTCTAAGCTCCTGTCTTGGAAATATAAGTGAGTAGTGGTGTAAATGGGCCAAGAGAAAAAGCATAAAATATAGGAGAAGCAGGAAAGGAGGAAAAGAGGGATCTTGAGGCGATGATAAATCTCTGGTTGAACTGTTCACATATGCGTTAGAGACAAATGAGACGATCATTCCAATGGGTGAATGGAATCCCCAACATATTCACCTAAGTAAACAGGGACACAAAGGGTCTGCTGTCACTGACAAGAGTTACTGTCAACCATGATAACTGGATACCAGCAAAAGATGTACCAAAATTTTAATGGTGAGGAAAAAGTGAATTTCACAGTTGGAGAGTAAATTCTAAATGAAGAATTAGGGAACACATGGAAGCTACTCTTTCCAAAAACTTGGTTGAAAGTGAGAAAAATCAGGATCAAACAGCATTTTGGTGTGGGAACCTTATGTACATTTATAGGTCAAGGGGAAAGAGAATGTATCAGGACAGAAGAGAAAAATGTGAGCTATGAGGTATCCTCCCCTAAGGTCGGGTAAGAAGGAAGGGCATTAAGATCTGAAGAGGACATTAAGTTTAGATGGGGGGATAGAGACCCTTTCAGTTTAGGAGAGCTCTCAAAGATAGCAAAAGAAAAAGATGATAGGAAATTTTCTCAGAGATGGAAATAAAGGAGAAAGTCTTAAATTTTGCAAAGACAGGATTTTTTAAATAAAATTTTGTTTTCACTATTAAAATTATAGGTATCCATTGTAAAAATTTTAAAACCAAATCGTCTTTTAAAAGTACAGCATTCTTGTTGGTTGCGGTGGCATACATCTGTCATCCCAGCTACTCAGGAGGGGAAGGCAGAAGGATTGCAAGTTTGGAGGCCAGCCTGAGCAATGTAGCACAGTCTTGACTCAAAACAAAACAATAAAAGGACCAGGGATGTAACTCAGCAGTGGAGAACTTACTTCCCGTGCCTGAGCTCCAACTGCCAGTACCAAGAATCAAACAACAAAAACCCCACAGCATTATACAGATACAAACAAACTGTCTCTCCCCCCGCCTCCTTTACAAATTGGGCCCCGGTGGAGCAGTTTTCAATCTCTCCTGCACTGGGAAGATCCCACGTGTCCTTAATTATTCTTTCGCTTTCAGCGAGGTCAGTTGTGCTCCCTGTTGTCATGAACGGTGGACTCTAACTCCCCTCAACGTTTCTCACACTCATCAGCTGAACCACCAATTTTTTATTTTATATTTTCTTAAAATCCCTTATTTCTTTCACTAGATTCGTGTTACACAAGAGCAACAGGTGAGTTCCACTTATCCTTAGAACTGCACACCACACGCACAGGGCTCTGGGCACTGCAGCCCTGTCTATGCGGCAGGCCGGAGTGTGAGGTAGGGATGTGTTCCTGTGTGCTCTGCTGCGATAATCACAAGCTACTGCCCTGAGCAAGCACCTGAGAGGTGAAGTTGAAGAGGTGAATTTTAACTTAAAACAAGCATAGAGAGTATTGGACTGAATAGTGCGATTATAGGTTGTACACGACTAGTATTTTTTGGTTGACTTCTATATTCTTTTGTTGTTTTTGTCTTAAATTTTTTTTCAGTGCTCGTAGTAAATTATAGAGAGCAAATTACAGTAGAGAAGGCAAAAGAGTAAGAAGGAAAAAAGGTAAACCAGACAAAGGAATACAAACTAGTTTCAATCTTAGTGAATGTGTGGCCAAGCAATCCAAGTCTCTTACCTGAGTTCACCCTGATGGTTCAGAGTCATCAAAGGGACGGGGGAGGGCCCGAGTCCCTGCCTGAATTCAGTCAAACTCACTCTTTACGACAGTTCCAGAGATGCACATTAGTGTCCGTAAGTTGCAGACCAAAGCAAAACAGCCCAAACCAAACAGATAAAAACAAAAACAAACAAAAAATCCTGAACTGCAGCAACTTTCTCAAGAGCTTCTAAATGGTAAACTCCAGCCTAGACTAAAGGCCGTGGTCTTCACTTCACAAGGCAATGGTCTGACATGTTTTCAATTTTGCCATAGAATATAGACAACTTTAGATAAACACCACCTGTTCTCACTCATCTATGGAAACGAATATGTTTGGTAGAAAAATAGAATGGAATAAGGATCCCTACAGACAAGGAAGGGCCGGGGGAAGAAGGGGCAGAAGAGACAAAGGTTTGATCAGGGCCCCAGCCCCCAGGGAGAGCTCCTGCCAGCTCCACTGTAACACAGGAGCGTGGCTCCTCACAATCTCAGTCTCAAAATTATTACAAAAAAGAGTACAGAACTCCAAACACATAAAAACAATCAATCATTTAAGGGGTAGAAGTGCTTACTACCTTGATTTTCTTATTACTCTTGCATACCTGTATTGAATTACTATAATAGACCCTATGAAGAAACACAAATAGTATATCTCTATAAAGAAAAAGTTTAGAAGAACATTTATACAAAGTTACTGAAGTACTGTTGTGACAGAAAAAGTTTAGGAAGTCCTAGATGTCAATCAAAATGGATAATATAATAAAAATTACAACCTGAAAACACATAAGCAAATCCTTGCAGAACTAAAAATATGAATCTCCAAATAATTAAAAAACATGACCCCAATGACCCATGACCTAATGATTCTGGATAGGTAAAATGATAGCATATGAATGAGTCAATATAGATGCAATAAAATATTCCAATCTTAAAATGTTCTTTTATGGTATGCATTGAATTATTTTACATGTATCAAATAAATTTTAAATGTATCAAATAAACCTACTACATTTCATGTCTAGAAAGAAACAACATCAATGGATTGCAGAGATATTAAGAAACTGTTCTCCATTATCTCCAAAGAACAACATCATAAAATTTATTTTTACCTTTTTGTTTGCTGTAAATGTATGGTGAGCTCCTATTGTCTTTCAAGACAAACTCCTCTCCAATTTCTTCAGCTGCTTAGGTCCCAAATGATATGCTAGAAATATGTGTATCTGTTTCATATTTTAAAAGTAGTCTTAATCTCCAGTAAAGAAATACAGCAGAGCTGTGATGGTCAGCATGTCACATGACACAGAGAGATGTCACGATTGTAAGAAGTGGTGTCTATGGTCACCAGGGGCACATTACTGCCTCCCAACATCTATAAATAAACCATGGTTTCTTACAAGGCCCATGAAGTAAGTTACATTGGTTATTATTATCTAATTTTTTAAAGCTTACATGCATTAGCAACAATACCTGTTTAATGATGCAAGTAGTTTTCAAACATTACCTAAGGTCACACTTTTTTACATGAGGACTCTTATTTGCCTTCAGTGGTCTTTCTCTTTTTATTTTCATTCCGTATTCTCCTCCTAAATTATAACTCTGGATAGAATATTCTCATCCCCCTAAAATGTGGCCAGTCAACAAAAGCAAGGAAGAGTATAAATAAGAGAGAGCCTCAGATCTATTTCATCTGTGGGTTGTAAAGTTATCTTTGGCTTTACTAACTGCGGGTTGTTATGGTTGTTCTTGTCTCAGCTACACGTAGACCTTAATTTAGATAATCATAGGATAAAACCCGTGGTGACGTACTGTTTCAAACAAAATTCTGATACCCTTTCATACAGACAAGGGCGGCAGATGCACACTGCATTTAACATTCAGCAGTCTGGGAAGTGAACTCTGTTATTTCCGTTGTCAGGATAAACATAACCGAAGAGGGAATGAAAAGGGAAACAGCGAAAAAGTCCTGCTTTTAGTGCTTCACCAAGCAAGGACATGCTTTACAGGGCAAAAGCCCTTTTGCTAAATTCACCAATACGATCAAGAATGGATGACAAAATATTGTTGGATTTAATATTTTTTATCCCAACTCAACAAGTTCAACTGATGTCGTATTTATCAAACGTAAAGCCTTTAGATAAAAGGCTTGTGAAAATGATTTACTATAATACTGGTTTATACCACAATAGGCCTCATTCTAGCTGCGATAATGAAGAAAAGAAAACGGCAGATGGATGTGAGCACCAAGCTCTTGAGACAAGCTTTTTCACATGGAAAAACCCCTGGATGGCCGCCACGCTACCCAATAAGTCCATGTGCCACACTACACAGCAATAGAGAACAAACAAGTCAGGTAAGTATAGAATTTACAAAAGCTTTGTCACTGCATTTACTGCATGTCAGGCCACATTTTTGTAGCAAGTTTTAAGTAAAGAACTGGAAAACTGAAGCATTGGGAATAATTCTAAAGAAGTCACTGATCATATAGGAGAAAGCTAACCTTCATCTTTCCATGAAAGGTCTTTTCTGGCTCCCTTCTGGGTAATCCTACGCTGGGTCATTAGCAATCACCAAGAGCTCATAGTGGAGCTTGGGAAATATATAAATATGAATCCAAAGAAACTCAGCTGCAGTGCTCAGTGTCGCAGTGAGGATGGGAATTACTCGAAAGTACAGACACGCAGTGGGCCGAGTGACTCCCCGCTGCAGGCCCTTCCCTGGATGCACCTGTCTTGGCCGCTTGGAACTTCATGACTGCTCCTTTCTTGGAAAACTGCCTTCCAGCAAAGGCTGACTAGAATAGGCCATTGAGGGCTGTCCTCTGCTTCAGTCAACTTCTGTGGCACTATGCACGCCGCTGAGCCTCCCTGACAATCGCAGTGCAGCGGGCCTCCAGCTGGGGCCGCGCTCGTCGGCAGTCATTTCTCCATGCTCCTGCTCCTCTCAGTCCTGGGATCATCTTATGAAGAAGCCATGTTTCTAAAGCCCTGGCCTCTAGCTCCCTGCTTCCAGGGAGCACTTACCTAAGATAGGTAGGAATTATAAAACTTTAAGCTCAATTGCTTTTTAAATTATACATTGGAGGAGATGGTATGAAGACAAATAAGAAAAAAAATTCTAAGGGGCTGGAGATTTAGCTTAGCGGCAAAGCGCCTGCCTGGCAAGCACAAGGTCGTGAGTTCGGTTCCTGGTACTGGAGAAAAACCAAAAAAAAAAAAAAAAGAAAAAACATTCTATTACCAAAGTTTTGGAATGAGCCAAAACACTGAGCATGAACTACAACTTCAATTCCACCCTTATGTTGTATGTATTAAGGAGTCAGTTTCCTAATCTTTAAAATGGAAATGGTGTTCCGCATTCCAAAGTATAGTAGCAATGTTCTATTTAATGTCTAATTATCTAATAATGGATGAGTGACAAAGTGTTTTCTCTCTTCCTTCTCTTGAACTCTGTGCTTTCTAACAGAAAACAATAACAATAAAAAGCTCTAATCAGGTCCATCAGTTTTTCAAAAGTTTTTTCCTTTTCTTCCCAGCATTAAAATCCAGGAAGCATTTCGTAAGGGAGTGAATCTCATCAACACAAGTGCCATGTCTTGTGAATCAACTTTATACGCAAGGTGCTTTCTGATGGGGACTTCCATGCTGATTCATTCTGTGTCTAGCTCGAATGTCCCTCTGATATGGCCCTGTCTGTCAGGATCACCTTCGGACCCTCGGTGTCCTCCTTCAGTAACGGGAACAAATGCAAAACTGTGCATCAAGGCAGTTCTGTTCAAGCCACCAAAAGCGTGGAGGATGGTGGATGGGGTCTGATGTTGGCAGAAGCTGATGTCTTCTCTTCACAGCTAGGTGAATCTGAACTCTACTTTCTTGAAATCTCATCTTTTCATATTTAAAATCTACAGAATAGTATTCACATCAAAGGCCATACGGAAATCTAAAGCAAATGCATTCTGCATAGTTAGTACTAGGTCAGTGTTCCCTAGTTAATAGAAATAGTAGGATTATAGCCTAAATTTAGACCTCATACACTAATGGCGGCTCATCTGAACCCAATTCTCGTAGTTGTAAAGATATGCAAGGGAGATTTTTATAACAATTCTCAAAGTACCATCTGCAGCAAACCAATAGTTGAGAAAAGGATAGCCCTCATCTTGCATTAATATTATTTATTTGCTTATTAAACACTGTAACAAATTAAATAGTAAGAAAAAACAGTATTAAGTAAAGGATTTGATTCAAATACAGATGATAAAGTTGACCCATATGGAAATAAATGCATCAGTTTTGGTCATTATTCTATGCACAGATATTTCAGTGTGTTAGTAGCATGGTTTTCTCAGTGAAACTTTCATGTCCTTCACTCAAATGAGAAATAGTAATAATTGTAAAGCACCTACAAATCCTTATATAAATTTTCCAAGTTGAATTTAGTCCTTGAATACAGAAATAAGCCATCCATGTCTTAAAGTATAATGTGTGTAATGAGTTAAAAGATGACAGTGTTAAAAAATAAAATAAAAGCTAAACATCACAGTTAACTGTAGTGAACACAATAGATTATCCAGGAAAAAAGAAAACCAAAAAAGCAAATTGGCCATTGAAAGTAGAAGCAATTACTGCTGTTTCCCTAGAAGATTATTTTAGACATTTTTCATAACGTTTTGCCTGTACTTAAATGGACATGACAATTCTGCCCCTTTGGGTTTCCTAATTTTGTCTCACAGAGACTTGTTCAACCCAAAAGCTACATTCATACTCATCTGCTCAACAACCACATAATGACCTTCATTTTGACATGCTTTAATGTCATAATCTATTAAAGTGGAAATTTTTAAAATGAATAAATTTTCTGTAACTAATGTCAAGCCATTGTTAGATAACTTTTTATTGTTATTCAGTATTCTTTATAAAAGAATAATTTGGCTCTAGATATTGTTATTCAGAAAATATCTCATTCTCCTGGTGAACTAATAATACTGTATGCTCCTTTTGGCTAAGAACAGACTGTATACTTCATTCTACCACAAAAAAATGTTCTGATAACAGGAGAAAGAACCCTGGATTTTATAGTGAGACAGACTCCTGTTTCTGTTCAGATCGCCATGGAGCCCCCTCAGTCTCGATTTCCTCAGAGTTCACCTGGGTGCTCTCCATTAGATGCATGGCAGGTGGACCTCCTCTGGTGCTTGTGGTTCTGCTCTCTGAGCCAAGGGATTCAGAGAGGATGGAAAATGAATATGCAATCCATATTCATTATAGAAGGTGTTTGAAGTCCCAAAATTCTAGTGGTAGAAAACAGGCTGATGCAATTATTTGGGGACAGCCACACAATTTGTTCTGTGGAGAAGGAAGGGCCGCTTCAAGATTTCCACCTTAGGCCCAAAGAGCAGTCATCAGATACAACAACGGCCAGTAAGCACACGGCATATATTCCATGTCATTTGTCACTGGGAAAATTCAAACTGAAATGACAATGAAATACAAGTTTATAACCACTAAAATGTTATGACCAAGGCCAGGGATGTAGCTCAGAAGCACAGCTCCCGCCTGGCCAGCATAAGACCCTGAGTTTGATTCCTGGTCCCAAAAATAAATAAAAAATAAAATAAACCATTACAACCATATCACAGCAACTTTGATAAGGATGGTGAGGAATCTGAACTCTCAGGCATTGTTGTTATGAATGTAAAATGGTGCTTTGAAAACAATTTGGGAATTTCCAGTAAGTTTAAACATAGTTTATCATACAAGCTCAAATCCACCCCTACATATTACCCAAGAGATATGAAAACCTATGTCCCCAGAAGATTTACACTTAAATGTTCATAGGAATTTGCATTCATAACACAAATATCCAAAAACTGGAGGTAGCCAGGTAATTCACCAGAATGTAGAAACAAAGTATGCAATAGCCATTTAAAAACCTTACTGAACAATATTAAAAACAAAATACTACACACAGCATGGCACAGATAACTCTTTCAAGTACTATGTTATTAATGGTATAAAGGAATATGCACTCCAAATCCATTTTATGAGTCCTAGTAAAGGGAAATCTGCTGTAACAGAAAACCAGTGCTTGCCAGCACCTGGGGTTTGTGGCAATTGCATGGAAAGCAAAGGGGTTCAAGGAGAACCCTTTGAAGAAGCAGAAACATCTCACATCATGGTTGTGCTGGTGGTTATACGTCTGTGGACGTTAGCCTTAATTCATGACGCTGTAACCCTTAAGACTGGTAAATTTTGTCGTACAAATCATACTTTAGTGATTAAAAACTCAGTGCCAAAATACACTCTGCAATGATCTGGACAGGAACACTCTCACTAACTTGGATTCAGATTTTCTTTCTTGGAAGAGGGAGAAGAACTGTGTCCGGCTTTTCAGAATTGCCCCCTCCTCAAATCTTGATGGGCCCACGGTGGTGTCTTCTGCACCTGGATATTACCTGTCAAGCATCCAGCTGTGGAAAGGGTGTGGGCAGGATCAGTGGAGAGGCGAACCAGTCGCAGGTGGGTTCCGACTGTGTCACTCACCTGAGAGAAGATGTGAGGCCCTTCCAAAGAGCACTAGTAGTCTGAATGAAAGGCATGTTTCAATTTTAAATATCTATATGGTTTTGTATGGTTATTTACTTGCTTTCCTATGCAGGCGTGTATCCTTGAAATACATCTGCAAAGTCAGTCTTGCGCCTGAGTCATGCAGCCCAAATGATGCACTTCAAGACATTTATAACAGTCACATTAAATTTTAAAATGCTCTTTTTAGTTAGAATGACACAAGAAACCAACATTCCAAGCAGGCAGTGAAAGCTAGCAGATTGCTGTCACTTGGTCCAGTATTTTTCTATTTCTGCTCCTTTCACTTTGCTAAAATAATAACAATAATAATGAAATAGAATATTTCATTAGAGCAGGAGAACTCCCACTTCAGGGGAAAACAACAGTCAACTGTATGTTGTGTTCTCTTCACCAGAGTAGGGAACAGCCGTAAGAGCTGGGAAGCCAGCCTGATGGAGTAAGCTCAGAGCAGCTCTCCCAGAAGGATTTCAGGGGAAAATACCCAGTAATTAAACAGAACAATCCAAGCAGCATGGCTTCTTCCGTGCCACAGCGGGGTGGCTTTACACTCTTCCAAAGCCAGGGCCCACCAAGATTCACTCCGTATGGATTCCATAACATTCTTTCTTCATTGAAGAAAAGCAAAGGGTAGGAATTTAGCAATAGTTGTTTAACAAAGGTCTGTATCATTTCTAAAGTTTCTTTATGAGTGGCATTGTCTTTAATTGTTTGACCAACCTTCCATTCTTACATCTGGTAATCTGAGCAACTTCGTTGAAGATAGCAATATGTAATACAACAACCACTGTTAATTCCTATCATCTTGTATTGAAATTCTGTACTATTTTTATTGTTTTTTATTGTTTTGTGTTTGTCTTCAGTGTTGTTATTTTGTTGGGTTTTTTTCTCTTTAAAATAAAAGAAAGGAAAGAAAAGGGAAACACAAAATGCTGAGTCATTTTGTGAGCTATTTGTTTGCTGTTCTAAGGAAAAAGTAAATACTGGTGGCGTTTCTGAAGCATGCCACAAAATCCTGCAACTGAAAAATGAGGCTCTCGATGGCATCTTTTTTTCTGACTGCACAAACAGCTGGCTCTCAGATGGAGGTTTGGCTGGAATATTTTACCTTCCTGGATACCATGTTTACTTTGAGTGATGCACGGAGTCTGCACAGTGTGGGGATAACATCTGTTACCACAGCTCGACAAAGCCATCGACTCTGGCTGCTGTTCCAAGAAGGGAGGGGGGCACTTCTGACAGCGCTAGGAAAACACAGCTTGGAAAATTCTGTGACATAGCGACACCCTACATAAGAACAGCTGGATAGAAAAATGAAGCGGGTGTTCACTTATATTTGTTATCTGGAAAGCTGAGCGTTAGTAAAAAGAATCTGGGAAGATCCGGAGTAGAGACGTCACGGCTAGTTCATAACTTCTGGTCATATTAACATTACTAGTACTGTAACCTTTCATGGTGATCTGCATAAATGAAATCTGAGTCTAAGTGTGATAGTGTCGTGTGCATTTTGCATGTGTTCACTGACTCATTTGCCTCCTCGGGTCACACGTGGAGACTTAATGAAGTCTGAACTCCAGGTGCCATTATTTCATCAAAAGTTGCTTTCTGTCTTCTTTTCCCCGTTCTCTTTTGTTTGGGGGCGTTAGCCCTTTGATATTCTGCAGTTGTTTTCAACACCTGGATTGCAGCACCCGGAGCCCCGCCTCTGCCTACTGCGCTCCCGTAGTTCCAGTGTGCGCTTTGGTCCCTCAGACCCGACTCTCAGAGGCTCTGCGTTCAGTAGCTTTGTGTGATAGTGAACGTGTGTGGTCCATCCAAGTCAGGGGTGCGAAGAACAGAGAACATCTACTCTTGCAGCAACGTACAGGCTGCAGGATGAAGCCCACTTCTCTGGGTGGAGAGTGAGAAAGGAGGGCTGGGGCGACCAGGAAGATTGGGAAGGAGTAAACTCAACAGGGTCCGGCTCTGTGCTTCCACAGACAAATGTCAGCAGCAGGCTGCGGCTGTAGAAGGACCAAGTTGGTGACCCTCTGAAGGGGACTTCATGGTGGTCAGCAAGGCGGGAAGCGATGGCACCCACAAAATGGTGTTGACAGTGGTACTAAGCGAAGCCAAAAGCAGCACATGGGAGTCACTGACCGAGAAACACAGGTTTATTATTATAATTGTATATATGTGTACAAAATTGTCTGCACAGAGGGGAGCTGAATAAGACTACATATTTCCTTTGCCCGCATCATACCCAGAGGATTGTGAAATTGATTTCTTACAAGAAAAACTGAAAAAAATTAAGAGTCTTGTTCAGCTTTGTTTGTGAGAATTCAACTCTGTATATTTTTCTGTATAAGTACCGCACCCTAACCAATTGAACCATGAGAGTGCTTCTTCTTATTTTTCTAATGATAAAAGTGTATTTTAAAAAATTCATTTATTATCCAGGAAATGTAAGCACAGAAATAAGACTTTTGGCCATATTCTAATTTACTTATGTTTTCTTCACTTGAGTCTAAAATCAACTGATATCTTAATTTCAGTAATTTTTCAGTTTTTAAATCTAGAATTTTCACTTGGTTTATTTGCATGAAATCAAACTTATGCCAAGCAGATCAATATTGACTTTAATTACCTAACATAAAATTATTTTATATATTTATTTCTTATATGTCCAAATTTTCAGTAACTGAATTATTGTTGACCTGTTTCTATTTACTGCTGTTTCTCCTTTGTTTTTGTGTTTGTTTATATTCTTAGTTTCTTTTTTTTTTTTGAGCAAGTACTTTATCTTTTACACATACTTATTTTTTACTAAGGTTAAGGGATAGTAGTGCATATATCCAGAAACCATCTAAGGGCAAGAAAAGAAGAAACAGACAAAACACATTTGGATGTTTGAATTTTGGAATATTTTTAGATAAATGATACATTTTGAGATAGAAAATAACTCTAAACACAATCCAGTTATGTCCAACATGCACTTTATAGACATACCCTGGAGGTCAATAATTTTATACAGTTTGTTGATTTTTTTTTTTTTTTTTAGTGCGCCTCTACTTTGAGGTGAGGTCAGATGTGGTATTTTATGTATCCTGTCATTGCTTAAAAGTTTTCAGATTTTGGAACATTTGGGGTTTTAGATTTTCACATTAAAGATGTTCAACCTACATTAGTATTTTTTATTTCTTTCATGCCTACCAGAACATATATTTATTTTTCCTCGATACAGATATAGATTAGCTGTGGATACAGATATGCTCACAATTCATTCCATCTATTCTTGTCTCTCAAGAAGATAAGATTGCGTGGTAAACAAACGAGAAAACGAGAGGGACATGAATCTGACACAAGTGAGGAGAGCTAAGGACCCTGGCGGCTCTTCGGTCACCGCGCATTGGCTACGTTCAGAGCTGAGGGAACAAGGACAGCGGCTGGCGCCGTCCCGCGGGGAGTCCTGACTCCTGTCCCAGCGGCCTGCCTTCCCTTCTGCAGACACCGTTCCTCAGAGCAAGGGGCAGACCAGGCCCTCCAGGCTGCAGGAGGCTAGGGTTAGAGAAGGGAAAGAGCAATAGTACACTTCCTTTGAGGATATGCTGATTCCTGGAACAAGCGAGTGCGGGGGCCTGGGAGCCCGGGAGCCCTGTACGCAGCTCATCCCTGCGATGTTCCCAGCGGGCTCCCCGCTCATCCTACCCTAGAAGTCACCAGAACCCAAGGAATGACAGGAAGTCCCTTCTGAGAGCCTGCTCATCCCTAGAAAATAAAAATGGACATGGGGGGAAGACATACTATGCTCCAGAAGTGTCTGTGTCCTCAGTGAAACGTGCACTGGAGTGGTCCAATCAGCTGAGTAGCAGGTGGATTCTTTATTCACCTTCATAGGGGCGTGCTGGGAGATTTGCTTAGTGCACGAAATGTATAATTAATCTTCCTGCCTAGATGTACCTCCGGGCTTTCTTCTGCTCTCAGGAGGTGAGACTGGTTACTTAGGATATGTGTCTAAGAAATAATACCACTTCTGTGACTGCTGCAAGTGATTCATGGTCAAGAGTGGCTATCGTATTCAAACTCATCTTTAAAAAAGAAAGCCAGTGTAAAAAAAAGATACCTCTTTACAAATTGCAGTGTATATCGGACTCCCAACCACATCAGGAAGGCAGCCGCGCCTGCCTCCTCCGGCACATGCCCATCCATCAGCTCAGGGTCAGTCCTTTCTCCCATCAAATACCACACCATGATTTACAATGATTTTGTTAACAACGTTGGGGCTAAAAATATATTTGATTTATTCCTTTGTGCATTGTTTCTATAGAGCTAAGGATCCAGGAAATACCGTGTTCTATGGTAACAAACAAGTGGCCCAGCCGAAAGAACAGAAAATTAAACAAGAAACAGGTGAGCTTTCTATAAGGAGGAGAGGATGGAAGGGAGGAGGGAGACAGAGGGGAGAAATGAACAGACACCAAGGGCTGTGCGGTCTCCTCTCTAGGAACATTTCAGAGAAGTGTGAAATGATTGGGAATTTCTCAGAGCAAAGGTGCAAAAGAAAGATGAGTAAAAATGGCAGCAAACACAAAGAAATTCGGGGCAGATGGATGAAAGGGAGACCCAGTCTCACCTCCTGAGACCCCAGCACTGCCTCTTACAGCCCCCTGCTCAAGGGGCAGTTGGGGGTTATTTCCATTATTTTATTTTCTATTGCTGTTCTGGATTTTATTGTGTTTTCACCATGTAATTTTATCATTGTTTGTGTTACATTTTTCTTTCTTATTTCCATTCTCCTTTTATCATTTTTCCAACTAATGTTGAATCTTGGTTTACTTGTGTTTGTTTTTCCTTTTTTTATTCAAAGAAAATCATATTTAAAACTATAAAATTCCCTCTAGGTAGTATTCTTGCTTTATCTCACAAATTTTAACTTATACTGGCATAGATAGTATTTATTTATTTTCTTTAAGGTTTTTGACCCACTGATTATCCTAATTTTATTTTTTCTCTTCTTGGTGGCCCTGGGTATTGAACCCAGGGCATCCTGTGTACAAGGCAAGTGCTGTACTACTGAGCCGCACTCTCAGCCCTGCACCAGTTATTTGATTCTAGGCTCTTTAGTTTTCAAATGTCCTGATGTTCTTGCTGTTTCTTGTTTTGTCATTTGTAATTTTATTGCACTAAATTGGAGAGCATAAGTTCAAAGAATTCGTTCTATGAAATTCACTGAGACTTTCATTTTATGTTTTTCCCTTCATGCACTGTTACTACATTTTAAAAATAAGATGAAACTCATACTGCAACGTCACATTTTCAGATGTTTGTTCAGTGACAGAATTCAGAATGTTGCCCAATATCTGTGGTTCTCTAGTTTCACATTTTCCTTTCTCCGTACCATAATTCCATACCATAATTATCAATCAATAATTGATAATATATCAATAATTGATAATATATAATCAATACCATAATTATCCATTTATCCCCCGATGGATATCCCAATTACTTTTACATTTTGGCTATTATGAAGAATATATACAAGTTTTTGTGTGAAGGCCTTAAATACTTTACCGTCAATGAGACAAAATACTCCAAACCCGCAACCCCATCCATGGTCAGCAGGCGCCAAGGCTGGCAGAGGGCCGTGGCGGAGAGAAAGGTGCTCCAGTCATGGAGGACAGGAAGCAGAGTGAGAAGGGGGGCCTGGGAGGGAGATGCAGGCTTCCAGGTCTTCCAGGTCACACCCAAGTGACCACCTCTTGCAACCATGCCCCACCTCTAACAACCCATTCAGCTACTGCATGCATTGCTGTGTGAATCTTCCACTGAGGTAGCATCTCTGTGCCACTCACAGAACTGGGGAGACATTTTGCATCTCAACCGGAACAGCAAATGTCTGCTTTCATTTCTCGGACAGTCCCCACCAGTAAAACTGCTAAGTCACACGGTCATTGTCTGTTCAAGTGTGTAAGGCCTTATCCACAAGGACGGTGCCATTCTATTTCCCTGATCATGTACAAAGTTTCCAGATTCTTCACAACACTCATGTTCAGTCATTTGATTATAGTGAAGGTGATGGCTATGAGGTGGTAGCTCAGTATGGCATGGATTTGCTTCTCCCTAATAACTCACAGTGCTGACCTGCCTTCCTTGTGTTCCTTGGCCACCATAGGTCATTGTAGAGAAGAAATGCTCATTTAAATCTTTCACTTGTCTTTCTTGGAGTTATTTTCTCTTGTTGCATTGAAAGAGTTTTGTACATCCTAGATGCTAAGGCCTTCCCTGGCATATGATTTCCAAATCTTTTACTTGAATCCATGAGTTGTCTTATCACTTTTTAAATTTTGATGTACATTTAATTGTGAAGTGCAATTTATCTATTTGTTTCCTGCTTTTACGTTTGTGTCAAAACTAAAACTCTATTGCCAATCTGGGGTCAGCGAGGTTTACCCTTAGGATTCCTGCTACACAGTGAATTTATAGCTTCAGTTCTCATATTTAAGTTGCTCCATTTTTTGAGTTAACCTTTGCATATAAAGTGAAATTCCATGTGGTTATCCAGGTGTCACAATACCTTTGGTTGAAAAGAGCACTTTAGGGGCCTCAGCAGCGCAGTACCTGCCTGACAAGCCCAAGGTCCTGAGTTCGATTCCTGGTACACACAAGAAAAGAGAATTGTTTTCCTCTCTCAAAGTCTTGGTCCCCTCATCAAAGTTCATAGAGATGTTTTAGTTCATTTCTGTGCTCAGTTCTATTCAGTGGCCCATCTATGTCTCATATACCAGTGTCACCGTATGCTGATGACCTCAGGTTTGTAGTGAAGCATTTAAATCAGACGTGTGAGTCTTCTAACTTCAGTTTTCTTTCTCAAAAGTTATTTAGTTATGGACAGCCCTGGCATCTCATATAAGTTTGAAGATTAGGTTTTAATTTTAAGGGGGCAGGAAGGGTATTGGAACTTTAATAGATACTGCATTAAATCTGCAGATCATTTTGAGATCTTAACAATATTAAGACTTTTGCCACATAAATACGGTGTGACTTCCAGGCTATTTTCTTGTGATGGCCTATGCCATCAATGCAGTACATACTTCTCTAGGGTGGTTTGCTTGTTGACTATGGAATGCACATATGTAATCCCATGATGTATGTATCACACAAATTTCTCAGACCTTTCTTTGGACAGATTTCACTATCTGCATGCATGTTTTTGCCTATTTTATTCCATCACTTCCTCAAAAGCATATGAATTTTAACTGTCCTTAGCCTCTTGGCTTTGGGTATTCTTTGCAGTCACTTTGTATAAGTTAAGGTCATTTTATTGAGTCCATATGTGTTCATATCTATTATAAGTTATTGCTCATTTTTTCTTTTTAGTATTGTATCTCTTTTAAGAAAATTATTATGGAATAAATAAAAGCACAGCTTTTAATGCCAAAAACTATCAGCTCAAATCTCTGTTCTATCCCAGTTTTTTATAATTTGCTTCAAGCTTGTAATACATTTTTAAGCATACAATTAATTTATCTTAATTTTGTTTTGTTTTGTTTTGTTTTGTTTTGTTTTGTTTTTCTTCCGGTACCAAGAATTGAACTCATGACCTTGCACTTTCCAGGCAGGTGCTGTGCCACTGAGCTAAATGCCCAGGTCCAATTTACCTTAATTTTTCATATATCAATATTTTTCTTACGTATAATATTGGCAGCTTGTTTAAGTTCTAAGTTTCTCTTTGTATGTAACATGGGCTCTTAATACTGTCCTTACAGAATGATTTTAGGGATGAAATGGGGAAATCTTAGAGATAAGATTTATTGTAGCACAGACTCAAAACCCTGCCTCTACTGACCTCATCTCTTCACTTGAAATATGCTTGCTCTTTGTGCAAGTTATAACTCATGCTTTTATCTCATTTTGAGGGTATCTACTCTAGCCCAGGGTAACGAACCAGTTCCCCCTTTTGCAAAAGTTTGCTATTCACAGTTTTGGCTGATTCTGTCCTGAGGGAGCATGCCTTATGTATAGCTTAGCACAATATCTGGAAGATACTGTAGGGCCCAGGTTTGAAAGAGTTAGTGACTAAGTGATGTGATTGATCCAGAACAGCACTGTTCCCAGAGCTTCTGCAATAACCAAAGTAACCTAGCTCTGTGCTGCCCCATGTAGAGTCACAAGTGGCTGTTGAGCTCCTGAAACATGGTGAGTTAATAACTGAATTTTAATTTTATGCATTTCTGATTAATTTTCATTCTCATCAACACCCGTGGCTAAACGTTGCTGTTCTGGATAGCCTATCTTCAATGTGTTTGCTGCAAGCTCCATAGGTTAATACATTCTCCAGTGGTATCTCCTCCCACAGAGCAAAAGCCAACATACTCCCAGCAACTGAAAAGATGTCCACAGTAGGGCCCCTGCCTGTGGTCCCTCCCCAGCCTCGTCTGGTCTTGCTAGCACAACCACGGTGACTTGCTTCCATCACTCTCTCCTCTAGAACTTGCCCCAGTTGTCCTCTGGTGGAGGACTCTTTCCTCTGACATCTCTACCTCTCCCCACTTCTATTCTTTCAGATCTTTGAAAGTTATAGCTTCTGATTGAATTATTTCATGATGACCCTGTCAAAGATTCCTATCAATTCCCCATGCACTGTCACTTTTCCCTATGTATTTTTTTCTGCATGGAAACTGTCTACATATTACTCATTTCCTTTTTTTTACTATGAGTGCCTACTACTATTGTGCCTACTACTATAATGCAATAGTGTCATTTTTTGTTGTTTGTTTATTTCATTGTGTTGTGACTTTCGTTTTAAATGTCTCTCAAAGCCTCATGTATTCAGAGGTGAGACTTCTAGAAAGTGACTCGGTCATAGGTTGCTGTATTCATCAGTGGATTAACCCATTGATGAGTTCATGGCTAAATATGCTGTTAGGAGGTGGGTCTGATTGGAGATATGTGGCTGGGGCTGGACTTTGAAGAGGGTATTATCTCTGGCTCTTCCTTCTGCCTCCTGCCTCCTGCCTCCTTCTTTCTGCCTCCTGGCCACCATGGGGTCAGCAGTTTGCCTTTTCCATGCCTCTCCCCCACACTGTTTATTCCATGGAAGCAGCTAACCATGGACTGAAGCCACTGAAACCATGAATCAAAATAAACCTCCCTTCCTTTAAGTTGCTGTTGTTGGGAAATTTGTCCCAGGAATGGGAAAGAGATAATTCCACATTGTTATCCTCAGCTGTTACAATAATGTTTTGTAATGTTAGTGTCCAACTAATATTTGTCAAATGAATAGATATACTGCTTTGTTTATGCACAAGTTTAAAAATCAGACAGAGAATTATTCCTTAACATTGCCTGCTCCTTCAGTCTACTCCATATTCTCAGTCCAAATTTAATGAGTTGAGCTTAGATGAATTCACACATCCGGTATCACAAGAAACCCTACAAATGGTGTGAACAAACTTAACTATGGGAGATTGGTTTTATCACCCTATTATTTTTACCTTACTTCTAAAAATATTTTTACAGCTAACTAGAAATGTAGAAAAGAAATTGAATTTAATTTTGGCTTTGTAGATATTTCATATAAGTATATGATATATAAACACAATTTAAAGTATAAGAATAAGTGGTTTAGATTCTATGTTCTCTTGAATTTCATAGTTATTACCTATTTGCCTTTAAATGTATTATAATTTCATTACTGTAAATACATTCTGAGTCACACGGAAGAGTATGTTCAGTGGTGTTTGTAGTATAAGGTTTTATTTTGCAGCTGGGATAGCATTTCCCATTTAATCTCATTCTTCCTCCTGAATCCTACTCCAAATTTAGGCTCATCAAGCATACAAAAGACCTTAAGAACAGTAAGATACATCGACTTTCCCTGCTATTATTCTTTTCCAACTGTTCAGGAAAAACTAAAATGCCCAGCTGGCTCAGAAGCTGTGTTATTCACAGTTTTGGCTGTTGCAGGCCTGAGCTAGTAAGGCTTCTGTTACTGTCCTGGCATGCTGACTTTCTGCTTGGCTCATTAAAGCAGAACACCCAGGCTAGAAAATATACAGACCCCTTGAAATATATGCCTGGTAGAAAAAAGAGGCCAAATGTCTTGAACACTATCCCAGTCTTAAGCTTGGGACCAAAGTTAGTAGAGAACATGAAAATGAACAAGGATCTCTATGGTTGGTTGTGTACCCCAACTACTACTTATGCTTTAGGAACATAATTTGCAAGGTAATTATTTCAATATCCAAAGTGGGTCTATGGAAAAGTTAAAACAGGACTAAATCTCAAGGATCTACCCATATAAAACTGAAAAATCACTGAGTGGTTTCCCAGTTCTGAGATCACTCTTTTGTTATTATGATTTAGCTGTCACAGGATGGAGTCACAGAGTCGTTTTGAAACCTTTACAGGAGGGCACCACTCATCATTCCAGAAAATGAGGAGCTCAGGTGCCCAAGTTTCTGCCCCGTCACTGCCACCATGGACATGTTCCACTTTACATGTTATCTTCATGCTTCTAGTTATTGTTTTTTTTCCTCTTGAAATTGAAGCGATCACCTATCTCTAAAGGTGTGAATACTGAAAACTACATCTAAAAAGTCTCAAACACCACCACAGGAAAATACTAGAGTTTTCTAATAAATATAATACCATAATAGCTCAGGTCACAAATGCTTCTATTCCTAAAGAATTTGATTTGCAAACAGAAGCGTTAAACAAATATTTGCTTCTGTTTATGAAATCCACATCAGGTGATGAGCAGGACTGAGTTCATCTTCCCCAGATTTGTTGAACAAATTAAATTCAAGTTCATGACCTGAGGGACCAATGCATATGAGAAGAAAAGGAGATGCTAGTAATTATAACACTTTTTGATAATAATTTGTTCTATTTATCACAACAGCAACAGCATTGGTTTGGGTTGCACATGTATGTGTACATACACATGCACACACATTCACACACACACAGTTATGTTCAAGACACTCTTATATGCGATCTCTGGGTCTGACTCATCGGACAGAGAAGCCCTGTCACCTCTGTTTTCCAGAGTGCCTAGCAAGGGGAATGTGGTGGTTTCTACTGCTTCTACACAAATTACCACAAATGCAGTGTCCTCACCAGTAGTTTCATTTTCTGTTTTGGAACTCAGGGATTCAATACAGGTCTTTCTGGGCCAGTGTCAAGGTGTCCGCCTAGGGGAGACTTCATTTCTTTGCCTGGCCAGATGCCAGAAGCTGCCTGCTGTGCTTGGCTGGTGACTGTCTTTGTCCATCTCAAAGCCAAGAACAGGGGGCAGAGGTCCTCTCACGGCCACTGCTTCGGTTCCCTCTTTCCTCCTCTCTTCTTCTTTCAAGGATGCTTATAATTAGATCGGGCCTTACTTCAGTACTGTACAATAATCTACTCATGACAAAACAGCTGATTAGCATCCTCATTTTCTCTTCATTGTGCACTCTAACATGTTCATAGGTGTGGAAGAATTCGGGCATTTCATGGAGTCATGATTCTGCCTACTACAACATGGACCAAAATCCCTTTGAAGTCCAAAGAGGAATGTGAGTGTCCGTCTTGCTGCCAGCACCTGTGTCTTCTGAAGACAGATTTGGTGCCTGTCCTGGAACTGTTTAACTGCTGGTGGTCATGGGAACAGCACGAGGTAAATGTGTTCCTTCCCAAAACCATAAAAATGAGGCAGAATGAATGGAGAAACTTCCAGGAAAGGGAATGAGGGAAACAGAAAACAGAGATAGATAAGGGAAGTAAAGACTGTGTAAAGACTTGGCAGAGGAAAGAGAGAGAAATCTCTACTGAGAAATGCTCAGCCAGAACAGAAGGTGAATGAACTATCTGCATTCTCAGTGTTTCCTCAATCAGAGACTGGGACCAGTATGTATTGTGTCCTACTGAGTTCTTACCATCAAAAAGAACTTCATTTTTTTATATATCCTTCTTTATTTTTTCCATAGTAAATAGTTGCATTTTAAAACATATATAGGAGGAAGCTTCATCTAAGCTAAGGTGTTCAGTTTTCTCCACTGCAACGATCATATTAATATCCCCTGCCCGACCTGAGTGACTGGTTTCCTTTGTCACTACAAGAGCTGTTAATCCAGCTCCTGGCACAGTGTAAGCACGTTCTTAAAAGGCAACATCCATAAGTTAATTGGTTTCTTCCTCAAATTTTCTAGCTTCTGAACTCCATTTCCAAATAAACGTATTAGAAGCAAAAAAAAAAAAAAAAATCCATCCGAGCAAAAAAAAGGGAAAATGCAGAGAATGAAAAATGTGAGCGCTTTCACTTTTCAGCATTTTTAAAGCATTTAAATTTGACTCATATTTTGCGACCTGAAAGGTAGAAGTTTTTGTTTTTCCTTTCCAAACAATTTAGCTAGGAAACATAGTTTTCAGCTATTTACCTGAACAAAATCACACCACAGCAAAATGGCCCAATGTCTTAGTCACTTTTCTCTTGTTGCTGGGACAAAATGCCTGATGCCCAAAATTAAGGAAGGAAAGGTTTTTTTAGCTCACAGTTTGTGGAGGTTTCATTCCATACTCAGCTGGCTCCAAGGCAGGATGGCACATGGCAGAGGGCAACCGTTTATGGTTGTGGAAAGCAGCAAAACACAGCAAGAGCAGGCCGAGCGTGGTGGCTCACACCTGTAATCCCAGCACTTGGGAGGCTGAGGCAGGAGTATTGTTGTGAGTTTGAGACCAGCCTGGGCTACAAAGTGAGCTCAAGGCCAGTCTGAACTACATAGCCAGACCCTGTCTCAAAAAGACCAAAAAATAAATGAAGAAATAAATAAATAAATAATAAAAATATTTTTTAAAAAATGGGGCTGGGGAGATAGCTCAGTGGCACAAGTGCATGCCTGGCAAGCACAAAGTCCTGAGTTTGATCCCTGGTACCTCCAAAAAAAAAAAAAAGTTAAACTAGAAAATGCAGCAAGAGCAAAAGGGGAGGAGTAGCAGCAAGCAGCCTCCTTCCCTCCCTTATATTGTATGCAAACTGCCTGCCCCAGGTGTAGCACTCACACTCATAATACCAGCATTGGACCGAGGATCAATGATAAACTCTAGAAGCCCAGCCCACAACTGCATGAAGCTCTGAGGCGACATCCAGACACAAACCATGACACCCAGGTACTCAGAAGAATTGCACCGGTGGGGTCATTTGTGTCCCTGGGGAAAAGATTCCTGTGCTCAGAATGCAGCCTGCCTGTTTCTCTACAGACTGATGTTTGCAAAACTACTGTCCTTTCCCAGGTGCATGCATGTGTGTGTGTGAGAGAGAGAGAGAGAGAGAGAGAGAGAGAGAGAGAGAGACAGAGAGAGACAGAGAGAGAGAGAGAGAGAGAGAGAGAGAGAGAGAGAGAGAGAGAGACAGAGAGAGAGAGAGAGAGAGAAAGAGAGAGAGAAAGAGAGACGGACAGAGAGAGAGAGAGAGAGAGAGAGAGAGAGAGAGAGAGATTGGGAATTGAACCCCAGGCCTTTGCACTGAGCTACATCCCCAGCCAGTTATTTATTTATTCTTTTTATTTTGAGACAGACAGGATCTCACCATGTGGCCCAGGCTAGGCTTGAACCTGTGATCCTCCTGCCTCAGTCTCCCACAGTGCTAATTTATACTTTTTAAAAAATCAAGGGCTAGGGGTTTAGCTCAGCAGCAAAGCACCTGCCTGGCAAGCGCAAGGTCATAAGTTCGATTCCTGGTACCGGAAAAAAAATAAAAACAAACAAACAAAAAATCAAATCATGTATACAAATGGTTACAAATCAAACAATTCAGGGACATGTATGGTTAAAGTCATCTAGCTCCCATATGAATTCTAGTTTCTCTTTTTAGAAGCTGACTTCAACTTTCTGGGTTTTGGCTGCTTATCCTGTTACTTCTTTTTATTTTTTAAATCATTTCTATATTTATTTTACTTTGTGTTTTAATCTTCAAGAATTTGTCTTATTCCATTTCAATCCTCTCTTTCCTCCCTGTGATATAGTTCCATCATGTCTCTAACCCCCTCTAATTTAAAAGTAATGTAATAAAAGTGGAAGACTCAAACATTCTATAGTTATTACTTTATTGTTGTGCAGCGATGAAAAGCCAGATTTGTGAAGACAAGTTAATGGTTTGGGAAAATACTTGCCGCTTAAAAGGGAAAACTAGTTGGGCTATAATCCCAGCCACCTGGGATGCTAAGGCAGGAGGATCACAAGTTCAAGGCCAGTGTTGGTAACCTAGAGAGACCTTGTCACAAACTAAGATAAAATGAAAAGGACTGGTGATGCAGCTCCCTGGTGGATGCCTGGCTAGCACACATGAAGCTCTGGATCCAAAACCCAGCATCAGGGGAAAAAAACTGAGAGGAAACAAAAAAATACATATTTATGATTATGGTGTGACTCAAATTCTATAAAACATAAAAATAGAATATATACATTCCATGCAACCAAATTGTAGGAAATAAATCACATAATTAATATTTCACTAGAACAAGATTGCAGTCCTTTTTAATTTTCTCCTATATTTTAAAAAAATCTTTCCAATAAATACATATTACTTATAATAGAAAGACTTCAAGTAGGGAAACTAGCTCCATGATAAGAAAAGGAAGAATTAAATTTTAGGCCAGTGGTAAAGCTGATTGCGGGCCGGGCCTGGACCATGATATGAACTTTGGAATGTGTTTGTTTTCCACCCAACGCTCCTTTTTCACTTAAAATATGCAAACTGGTGGCAATCTAGAGATCCACATTGCCATAAAAATTCAGGACACCATCAGAACTTTTAAAAATGAAAACCCAACAGTTTTAATTAAGTGCATAATACATATTTATGAGTGCATTGTCTTTTGTGATAGCAGACGCAGCTGCTTGCTGGGGCTTGAAGTCCCACTTAAAAATGGTTTAGTCCTATGCTAATGATCTAAAGAGAAAAGGAAGTGGCGGACAATCACACTCTGCTTTAACACTAAGTGATCTCCATGCCAGAGCCGTCCTCACTATTTCAGTATTAATTAGAAGTGTTTCCTCTCACTACCACGTACTTTCTCATATCATGGTTTCCTTCTCTAAAAGAATACTGAGTTACGTTTAATGAAGAGCCCCTAGCACAGCTGAATTTAAGAAATTCTCTCTTCCTCTCAGCACTCAGAATGATATAATATCGGTACAGCTGGGAATATTTTGTACGAAGTAGGGAGAGAGTGGTTCTCCCTGAGCTGTGTCTCTGGCCCCTGACAAAGGACGGCTGACCCCGAGGTCTCCCCTCTGCTTGTCTGCTGGGGACCTCAGGTCCACAGGCACATGGGCCACCCAGAAGCTGGCGCCTGCCTCTTGGTATGAGGAGCTCTTGACTAGCTCCTGATTTTCCTGCCAGTTTTCCTGCCGCTTTTCTGTTCCGCTTGGTTTATAGCCAGAGCCCGAGGAATTAGCTGTGTGTTTTGTTTCATGATGCTCTCAGTATCAGGTCATGTGAGCGCTAAAACTTCCTCCTCCCCGGCCCTAAGGAGAGGTCTGTCTCCTACCTCCCTGATTCCCCCACTTGCATCCTGGGCACCAGCATGTCAAGTAGGTCCATTAGCATCTGACTGCCTGGATTCGTGATTGAATCTTAGCTTGGATCCTTTATTTTGGTTTTCCACTTGCCACTGATTTTTTAATTTTATTTTTAAATGTATTGATTAGTACACAGTGACCGCGTTCGCTGTGGGCATTTGGGACATGCACACGCCATGGATTACTTCCGTTTCACATCTCCTTCCCTCCCCATCTTGTCTCCCTTCCCCCATCTCCCGGTCGGCTTCCCATCTGCAGCAGATCTAGCTCCCTGTTTCCTTCCATCTGTCTCTTGTTTTGCTCTTCATTTATACTTTGGCTCCTTTTGAGCTTAATGGTCTTGAGCAAAGCACTGAACATTGCTGCGCCCCAGTTTCCTTTCTTGTAAAACAGATAGTAATGATAACTAAGCCAGGATTACAGGAAGAGATAAATGAGATCATATGTATAAAGCACTAAAATAGCACCTTGTGTATAGTAAGGTCAGCTTATGTGGAGGTAACCAGCATTACTAGAAGGCACATAGCACTTTTATGTGCAGCACAGGTTACACACACAGATGTAAGAGATACACTTTTAAAAACTCTGGTCCAGTTCAGACCGGAAGTGAAAAGGCTTTCTTGGGGAAAGAAGTTTAGGCGGCAGCCCCACTTCCTACTTAACTGTCCAAGCACAGCTTACCCTCCTGGCAAGCAACTCTGTTACTGAGCAACAGCAATGATAGGCAGGTGCCTTTCCAGGACAGTTCTTGCTCAAAAGGGACAGAAGACGAAAGACAGGGGCTGGCTTAGTGGGAAAACCCTTGGGCATGGAATCCCACTAGGAACCAAGGAGAGGAGTTAAAGATTCCTCCGAACTCGTGTTCACCTGTCACCATCCCCAGCAGAACCGAGACTCATGCAGCATTTGGGGCCTAACTCAGGACAAAACCGTGTTAAGTAATTGGATCCTTTGGCAAAAAGCCTTTAACTCTTCTTTCACTTCAGGCCTCCCATGGGTCAGGGTCTGGCCACAACAGGGCTCCTCTGAGGAGGAGGAGCCGGCAGAGAGTGTGTTACATGAAGTCCTCGTGACTCACCGGCTTCGCCAAACCCCTGACTCAGTTCTGAATAAGCGCACTAGCAGGTGGTGATACAGCTCCTGGAAATGACGAGGCTCTGGGCCGTGCTCCAGTAGCAGTACTATAATTTCATGCCTACAGCAAACCTTTCTCCAAATTACACCCACACTGTAATCAGCGGCTGAGACCTTTTGTGACTATCTATAAAGGGCACCCTTTAATTCACCCTTATAATTTAGCTGGCAGCATTTGCTAGAAAGGTTTAACAGCTACACAGTGCAGAGGGACCTCTGCTAAGTGCGCAGTCTCCTTCTGAAGTGCGGAGTGTGCTGCGGAGACATGAAATGGTAATTAATACAGCTGCCACCAAATTCTCATGTGAGAGGCACACGTTCCTCACTTCTTGGAAATCACAGGCAATCTGGAAGTGCCACAAAAACAGTCTAAATCTCATTGCCTTGTGCTGACCCCTAACCAAAAAGATGAAGTTTGCAACCTTAAGTTATCCTCACAAATTCCCCATGAACCCATCTGACTTAGCAGAGAGGTGCAAGAGCTTCCTCCAGAGCTGGTCCACAGCTTGTCTTGGGACGTTCATGGTGATCAGAGCTGTGAAACACAGACTCGGATCAGCGCCTGTGGCGGGCTGTGACGCCCGCGCTCTCACGGTTCCCAGGTACTGGCCGCGCAGGCTCAGGGGTGGACACACAGTGAGGACGGCTGGGGAGAATCCGGGTCTTCTTGCTGCAGGTGTGACGGCCTGTGCCATCCAGTCTTTGTGGGTGGTTGTGTGGTCCTAAGGGAAGCTGAACTCAGGCTCGCTGATCTTTATGCAGCCAGCTTTCACTATTATTTCTTCTCATTATTTTTACTGATATCATTGCCATCAACAAAATTAAAGAAGTAATATCCATAAACAGAATCATTAAAAAAATCCTCCATGATGCAGACAGTTTAATGCTGCCCAGTGACATAAATGTGCATGTTTTAAGTCTATCCGCGTATTAGAAAGCAAAATTATTCTCCATTCATATTTAAAATAAAGAAAAGCAGCTGCGGGTATTTGGGAAAGTTCATCATTATTCCCCAATTTTCTCACTAACAAAGTAAAAGAACTCAATAAACGACCTGTAAGTTATTTTCTAGCTTGAAAATATTGGTATACAATAACCTGAATTTTAAATTCATGTGAGACATGATTCAGGTTCAGATAAATGTGTTATATGGCATGCAATGTAATTCTTTTGCTGTCCAAAAATAATTTGACATGAATGACAGAAATATTTTCTCCCTCTGTTACATTATTCCCATCACAGTAGCAATATCATCAAGTAAGTGATATCAAAAATTTAAAAAGGAAAAATTCTTAGAATTAACGCAAGTTATTTGTCTGCTACTAGGCCCATTGGTTTATTTTCTACTATTTTAAATTTTTACACAAAATTTCAAAACACATTTATTACACATCAACGTCATGTGGCTGATGGGAGGTTTGACTATTTTTTAAGTTCCAGACTGTTTTCACAGAAGCTTTGTTATTTCAGAACTCAGTACATTTATAGAAATGCACCAAGTAAGTATGCATAGCCTTCCAAACTTCACAGAGCCTCTCTCTCCTGCTCAGACCTCCTATGAGTATAATTTTTTTTTCTAATAACTTTATTGATTTGCTGAGAAACCCTCTGGCTCAGATGGAGGAATTTTAGAAGCAGAAGATGAGCCCATAACCATGAAAGAGCCTGTGCAGTCTACTTGTCATTATTTCCAGGACTCTGCTCCCACTTTGTGCCTCGCTGCCTGTTGGACTAGGCGGCCAGAGACGGCAAGAAGAGGGTTGAATTCTACGCAGATATCAGCAGCTCTTTCATCTTCATGCTTCAGGAGACCAGGCTCGGAATATTAAACATAACAATGAAGGGTTAGTATATTTACTTTCACAAATTGGGCCTATTGTGATTCTTTCTAGTAATATTTTCACACTGGCAAATAAGAATCCAAATAATAATGGTGGAAAACGACGATAAAAATGAGCCACTGGGGCAAGTTTTAATCTTCTGTAATAACACTGTTTCACAAAATAAGCAATCTCCCTGCAGGCATGGCTCCCTCATGATCTCAGCTACTGAGTGGCACCCTGGAGATTCAAACTCTGGTCCTCTGGCTCCAGAGTCCACGGTTTTAAACGTTTCATGTGCATGCCTCAAATTTTCTGTCCTAAACAGTGAAATGGCTTCTTAGTATAAAGTATGGAAGAACTCAGCAGTAGAAACTAAGAGATATAGAATGCTTAACACTTAATTCAGTTCTGTGGGAGAACATTATAAGACACCCCTCCAAAAAACCAAACAAACAAAAGCCTCCATCACTCTTTTAAGCTATTTTTATTTTTAAAGAGAACATTTGCAAGGAAGGGAGAAAGTAGAATGAAACTCAAAAATAATTGTTTTTGGAGACAGGGTCTTGCTCGGTAGTCCAGGTTGACCTTGAATCCCTATGTAGTCTTCGTTGGCCTTTAACTCACAGTGACCCTCCTGCCTCAGCCTCCCAAATGCTGGTATGACAGATGTGTACCACCTTGCTTAACCAAAAAAAATTTTTGTTTTTTCGACACCTCCCTGATATTTTTTGAGTATTTCTAAGGCAACGTCTTTAGGAGATGAAGTCGGGGTTCCAGTAGAAGTACAGGGTAGGGGCTCCACACACAGACTTTGGCACCCCAGGACCAGGTAGGGCACCCAGCCTGGGAGGGGCTGACGAGCATTTGCCGTGAGTGATGAAAATGCCATGGAGGGTGTGCACCCGAATACAGTTGTCCTTCTCCCACAGCAGAGCCCTCTCGAGGGCCAGCCTGTGTCCGTGAGGCACCCTCAGTGGGACCAGAAGTCTTGCTCGTCCCCTGCCCTCACCCTCAGGCCTCGCCTCACCTGCTTTCCAGGCTGCATCCTGGCTTCTGCACCTAAACACGCTTCTCGAGTTCACTGACACTGAGTGCCAGCAGGCTGCCCCGTCCCTGGCCACTGGCCCAGCTCCTGTCACAGTTATTAAAATCTGAAGTTCCTTCTGCTCTCAGACCACCCCACCCCTGTGCACACACAAGCCACGTGTGCGTGGGCCAGAGTGTGACACCGACTTCCGTGCCCTCAACTCTGAGCCGCGGCTGGTTTCTGCAGTGTGCCCGAGTCACAGTGGAAAGATCCTAGCCCCAGGTCACTAAGCGAGGATGGAAACGAGTGAGGACCACCTAATTTGCTATGTGATCCAGCACAAGTAACTGTCAGAATCAGAAAGAACAATAAATACACAGTTCACCTAACATGAGTCCATGACACACACCCTTCTCAGAGATTGTACTCCTTTGACATTTTCCCTGAGGTCAGGAGCCACTGATCACTAGCTGTGGGTGCAACTGCTTAGTTCATATTTTAACAGTATGGCTTAGGCCTGGTGGCCAGGAGCACAGTGGGTTTCAGCAGAAGGCGCTCTTGGGTGTTCTGCCCATTAAAATGGCTCTGATACATTTGAAATTTGATTTTAAATTTAATTGACAAGTAATAATGGTATATATGTATGGGACACAATACGGTGTTTAAATGACTCTGGTGTGCTGGGATTACAGGCATGCGCCACCACGCCCGGCAAATGCAGCATGCGTTGTGCAGTGACCAAGTCCAGCTAATTCCCATGTGCATCACCTTCAATAGTCCCCATTTTCTCATGGTTAGAGCACTTAGAAATCCTTTCTTTCAGCCATTTTGATCCACTTACCTTCTAGAAATCTTGGAGAAATTTTTCAGCCAAGTCTCTCTCTCTTTCCCTCTCTCTCTCTTACACACAAATACACACACACACACACACACACACACACACACAGGATATACTGACAAACCTTTCCAAAAATTAATATGCAGTGTGACAACATCTCCAGATAGACCAGCTAAGTGTCAATAGCTTTGTCTTCGGTGGCCCATAATATGTACGTGAAAACCAATGACTAATAATCTCTTTGAAATCAAAAATTGTATAACCGAAAGGACACAAAGGTGGGAAGTGAATTTTACACATTCCACAAGGGATGAAAAGGCATGTTCATCCAGTTGAGTTGAAATGAAATGTAAAAGGACATACAAAATTAGAGATACTCCACTGATTATTTTCTTCATGTGGGCTGTAACCTATATTTTATGTAGAATTTGTATGAAAATCATCAGGCTCATTGATGTAATGAATTATTCATAAGTCATTACTATTCATATTCATAATTCATAATATTCAGAAGTCATTACCGTTACAGTGAGAGACACAACCTAGGTAAGCCAATGAATCAGTGGAATTGGTGCGGGAGGAGGAACCACACCACCTTCACTATACGTAGAGCCAGAATGAAAAGTTCTATTTTCCTTTTCTAATCTTAAACATATCTCTCCTTTCAGAATGCTCATAAAAACTCTACTGACGGAGCTGAATTGTGGTGGAAATCTCTGCCTCTATCCATCTCTCCATTTCATTTCTCACTCTCATGATATATTTGGAAGTTTCCCTTTAACAGTTCCAGACCCTTGTCAACCAAGCTGCTCTTCAACTTGCCGCTTCTGCGCAGAAGCCCTGAGCGGGGAAGTGCTGTGCATTCTCGCCATGGTGTTCCTTAAAGAGAACTGTGACTGACATTTTGAAAGCAAAGTGAAGCACATACATAAGTTGTATTTTAAAATCTGACAAGCCCCATCTTTCTTTTATTCATAATTAATTAAATGTCAAGCACAGGGCCATTTGCATACCACAAAACATTTTTCTAAAAAGTGACAATACTGCATCCATTGCAGGGGGTGCGTGAGGGTCCTTGTGACAATGTTAATTCATCTGTGTCCTCTGTGATCCTTGGAGCTCAAGCGACAAGAGTGCAGTCCAGCCGCCTTAGCCAGAATTTTTTGATCTGGGGGTAAAATAGTTGAGACAATCTTCTAGATTTCCTTCTCAGGAATTGCTGAATAGTAGTAAAAGAAAGTTGGTGTTCTAGAAAGAATATCACTCTTGGCCATTTCTGTCCTTTCACCCTCATGTGCTTTCAGTCCCCAGACCTTCCTAAGTACCTTGAGAATAGATTCACTTCTCTGTCTGCTACTACCACCTTCACCTGGTTTTCCAACACCTCTGAACTAAATACGTTAACAAATGGTCTTCTCTATCCTGCAGCCCTGGCTCTCATCTGTGTGCATGTCAGATAACATCCCTGCCACTCCCTGCTGTGCTCAGCACAAAGTCCACCCAGCCAAGCCAAGGACCAGCTCTCATAGCTGCGCACAGCAGTTCAGTTACCCTGCAGCAATAGGAGTCTGTGTGGGTCCTACTCACACAAGGTGTTTAGCCTGCTGCTTGTCTTATGCTGTGGCTCGTGTCTGGAATACACAGTGCACACACAGGCACATATGCATATAACATGCTCTTCTTCAGAACATAATGGAGATGTCACCTATACCGGAAAGGCACTGTTGATTTCCTCCTCCAGCCAGTTTTGTCCTCCCACTAGAATAGCACCAAGATCTCCGTGCCCAGACCACTTTCAGACCTAATAAGTCAGGCTGGGATCCAGACCTCAATATTTTTAAAAGCCCCTAGGTGATTTCATGGCACAGCCGAGGTGGAGATCCCTGAAGCAGGAGTTTTACTACAACCCAGACTCTTGAACTTGCCCCCCACATTGCACTGTCCCGGGGATCAGAACCCCAAGTCTCAGGAGTCCAGGCTTCTCCAGCTCAGCCGCACACACCCAGAAGAATGCTGTCGGTATGTTTCTGAAATCCATGATTCAATCTGCTCAGTCCATTTGCAGTAACACCTGCAGGTCCTAGTTATGAGACTTTTTTACATTTAGAGAAATATCGATGTAAGTCAAATATTTTCTTTTATTGAAACTTACAGACATTTACTCAATATTAAATATAGGTAAAATCTGGCCTGTTCAACCATTACATGAATCTGGAATGAAGGCTCTCAAAGGCTTTTATGTGTGAAATATGCTCCATAGAAACATAAATGCATGCTAGTAGGTCTTCTGCTCCTTATTATGGCAGGTAAAATCCAAGAAAATGACAGTAACATGAAAGTTCCACACAATATCAACATCATCTTTTAATAATGCAATGTTATTTTTAATTGGCAAATATAAATTATTTATATTTATCATATACGTTATACTTCTAAACGTATATATTGTAGAGTGACTCAACCTAAGGAATATATGCATTCACTCATCACTTTTCAAATGATTCATCTCAGTCACAAACTTAGCATTTCAAAGTGTTTCTATTGATTTTTCTGTTTAGATAGTGATACACACAGCCTAGGAGCGCAAAGCATCTTTCCAAGCACCCTTGATGGCTACACTAGGAGTCAGGACGCCAGCACACCTGCAGACTCTGCTCTTTGGCATGCTAACCTTACATGAAATGAGGATAAAGCCTCGGGCTAGGGTTGTTGAGAATGTTGTAAGAATTCCATGAAAGAGGGCTGTGTGCTTCCTACAGGAGGCAGATGCACGCTGAACGGGTAACTGAAGAGAATTTAATGAAGGATCTGTTTACAAAGACATAAGCAGGATAAAAAACAGGAAAGGCTCACGAAGCACGCAACAGCAAGCTACTCAGGAAGGCGCCATCACCCAGAGCCCAGCAGGACAGGGCAGTGGGCCGTTCTGAACCAGGCGGGGGCTGACTCTTTGGGGGAGGATCCACCGTGGCCACAGGTGGGGGAACACAGTCACTGCCAAGACCATTAGGAGAGCAGGAGGGAGCAGGGACGGAAACAACGTCCCGTCCTCTCGCCTCCCCGCCCCTCTGATCAGCTGCTGGCAACGTTCACTGAGCAAACCCAGCCCAAGTCAGAAGAGTCACAGTGACCCACGCTGTAGAGACCTCCACCAGCAGGGAGAATGGGGAAAGCAATTGGTCTGGAGAATCTTCGGAGCAACAGGAAGGCTACTTTTGCCCAAAATATGTTCAGTAAACTCTTTTCAAAGATGGAATGACAATGCAGGACAACAAAGAAACGGTCATTGTATATGGTGCTGTCCTGGCAGGTCACGTCATTGTACGCAGCCAGAACCTGTCACACGTATGACTTGGCCGGCCCCAGGTAAATGCTGAGTGTGCTGAACGGTAACGCACCTGCGCTGGCTCAGCAGTCACGGCACGCACGCCACAACACTGCAGGTGTCAAAACAAAGGAGACAGGCGGAAGACGGGCGCATAAAGGAGCTCTCTGTACTTCCTACTCATCTTTTCTATAAGCATAAAACCTAGAAAACATTAATTTTAAGAGTCTTTTCCATATGCAATATTCATGGAAAATCTCATCATCCCCCAAATTCTACCACATGGCTGCATCTGTGAAGATTAGGTGACAACGAGGTTGTCACCCTTGACACTGAGTCAGTTATCAAGTATGGCAAGGGCCAGGAAACACGTTTTCCAGACGTGTTTCTGGGAAACTTCAACTGCAGAGTTAGTCCACCTTCCTGTCCTGACATCTCTGCTTTCTGCCCTGAGGAGCTCCTTCAGAAAGACACAAATTTCCCTCTGCTTCTCGAAAAGTCCTTACTCATGTGCTACAGACACTCCTTGCCCTTATAGCGATTATTTTTTCCATGTAGAGATAAAACAACTTTGCCCTCTGAATATTTTAAATGTGAACATTCCTTGCCCTTCAAAGAGATTGAAGATATAACTTTGGAAACATTTTCACAGTTGTTATAATAATAGAGATTTCCTGCTGATAATTTTTTTATCAACATGAAGGAAGAAAATGTTTGTATCAAAAATATATACCTGAAATACATTCAACCCAAATCTTATTTTTTACAAATCTAGTTTATTTCTATCAATATCATATTCTTATACTAAAAAAATCTGAAGTAAACAGATCAAAATAAAGATATTCTATATTTTGATATCCAATATATTTGTTATATATACTATTTAAGGTTATATGACTATGAGATGGATAGGATTCTATTCGTGAAATATTGCCACTGCTCTCTTTATGCAAGAGTTTAGGCACAAAATTGTAGATGTTATGTAACAGAGAATTAGAAAAGTCATCTAACAGAAACTATGTGAAACAGCAGCACCATGACTCCAGGCCTCGCAGCAGGTACAGGACATGGACACAGTAGTGTGTACAGATGGTGAGCAACAGCGCCGGCCCAGCAACAGCGAGGCTGAGAGGGGCGCTGAGCAACTGTCTCCCTCTGGTGCCTGGCGAGTGTTGGTCTCCTCCCTCCTCCGACCCTCCACAGTGCAGTGGTGAAGCCCCAACAGCTCGTGTCTCATCTCAGAGGAAGGGCCAGGAAATGATTCCTCCGACAGCCTGGGCTTTGTGAAGCTGGTCATCAGCACTAGAAACTACAGCACACCCTGTCTTCAAAACACTGTCATTGGGAGTGACAGCTGAGCTGTCCCAGTGTCCCTGAGAGATGCAACACAAAGGGGAACGGTTCCTACAGTTTATGATGTTGCTGATGAGACGAAGCTGTTAACCTGGGGCAGCATTTCACTGTGTTTCTACGCCTACTTTTTGATCACGCCTGTGCATAAAGGCAAACATTGTCAGGGCAAAAATGACTGTCTCTCTGACCCTATCTGTGCCGTGTGTGCACACCCTAGCACTGGGAAGACAAGGGGCTCTGTCACACGAGGTCCAGGCTGCAGCTGCAGCTGTGTGCAGGGGCTGGTTCCTTCCTTCCACAAGCCCTGTCCTCAGCCGTGCTTGAAACCTGACACAACACAGAGCTAAT
Source organism: Chinchilla lanigera (assembly GCF_000276665.1). Classification (NCBI taxonomy): domain Eukaryota; kingdom Metazoa; phylum Chordata; class Mammalia; order Rodentia; family Chinchillidae; genus Chinchilla; species Chinchilla lanigera. The sequence continues at coordinate 5,299,415 of NW_004955410.1, forward strand.
TGACCCAGCCTTGTAACTTCCCCCAAACCCACCATGCTGCTTGTATATTTTGATATCCAATATATTTGTTATATATACTATTTAAGGTTATACGACTATGAGATGGATAGGACTCTATCCATGAAATCCTGCTACTGCTGTCTTTATGCAAGAGTTTAGGCACAAAATTGTAGATGTTATGTAACAGAGAATCCGTACACAATCAGTCTGCTACAAGATTTAACTCAGAAGACCCAGGACTCAACTGGTGCCAAGGAAGAAACAATAGAAGAAAAAGATGACCTTTAATACAATTATTAATTTTTAACACAATATTTCTAAAATCAATCCATGATTAACTCTGTTGGCCAAAGGGATGCTAGATGTACAGAAGGAATTTAAGAAAGGATGTTTCCTGGCCAGGGATATGTGTTTTATCCAACTAAGATGAACAACAGCATCTTAGCAGGCAAAGAGTTCGGAAATGACTTCATAATTTTTTCTTGGCAAGATGACCAGGGCTGTGCACCACCCAGGAACACACTGCAGGGAAGAATGAGAGGTGAGAACCATGGCACATGGATCCTAACACCCTTGGTTTATGAGAGAACAGGTGCTCCCTGGTAGCTAGCGCCATTATTACTTCCTGGAGCGCCTGGGAAATGAGGAACAGGAACTTCTGGGGCAATGTATGAAACACTAAGTCCCTTCCTCTGGTGAAGGGAAAGGGAGGGGCAGAAACATTAATTTGTGCATAGAAGCACATGCAGGACAACATCAGGAAGGAAAACTGGGTAGTGCCATTCAGTGGTAGATCCCGCGTGTGTGCAGCAAGGGTTTGGCCCTGGGTTTGAGTTCCACACTGCTACAACAAAAACCTAAAGAAAGCAATATGTGTATCCACTATAAAGTCTCTCTGATACTTTATAAGTAAATGACAGAGATAACTGCCAGAACCAACACATAGTATAAGGTGTATCAGTGAAGAAGGGTAAAAATAAATTGGTTTGTGAGTGTATACTGAAGCACAGAAACACACACATACACACATCTTAGTGAGAGGTTAGGCTTCACTAATTTTAGAAATATAAGTGCTACTAACTTTAAGGCAGTATTATTTCAAAAGCCTACTTATGTAGGTTTTTATACTTAGTTTTCTGAGTGTTGAGTGGTATGTCTTTGATGTTTGCTTTCTTTTGTTTTCAGCCAACATTGCCATCCTGTACGTATGCAAACAATGCGAAGGTGAAAGTCCACACAGCAAAAAGACATGGGGCTCTAGAAGGGTTTTACCATGTCCTTGTGTCCAGTGCTTGTTTCCTGTCTGTCAGCCAGCATTTCTAGTTTGGCTTGTGTCCTTTAGCTGGTTAAGCTGCCCAAATATTGTTCCTGTGTGCTCCTAGCATCAGCATGAGCATAAGCAGCAATGTCCCAGGAGGTATAAAAGCAAGATTCATCTGCCCCTGGTAAGCATCACACGCATTTGTTTAACTCCTTCTTTGCCCATGGGGTCAGGAGTACAAGGATCTCAAAATGGGTAGGTGGATTTCTCAGCTTCCAGTCGAATACAACCAGTTTTGTGAAAACTAAGTCCATTAATCCAGCAGAATTCAAGGTTAGGGTAAAGTGAAGCAAAATATTCAAGGGGGGCCTCACTGAGGTTACATGAGAGGATATGCTCCCACTCCAAACTCCAGCCTCAACTTCCCAAACACATGTGCTGGCTTTTGTAGAAACAGCATCACGTATTTGCCTCTCTTGCTGTCAGCTGCTATCAGAGCGTATACCGCATCTCATCAGATGGAACTTTACACTTGCAAGTTGTTACCCAGCTGTTTTGGTTTCATTTGTCCTCAAACAGGCAATGCACCACTTCTTCAGTAAGCCATTGCATCCTTACATCCAGCATAGCACCTTCTGGGTGGCACTGTACAAATTAAGACTGTTTAGTTTCATGGGTATAAGTCGCTGGTTTTGCTGTTGAGTGAGATCTTTTGTCAGAAGCCACATTATGTGGGACACCCAGCTAAAGAATAAGGTGTTCAGTAAACACACAGGTGGCAGTGCTGGCAGAAACCTTGTGGAGGTGTTATGGCTTGTGTCTAGATGTCTCCCAAAGCCTCATGCAGTCCTGAAGGGCAGGCTCTTCAAAAGTGGCTAAATCTAGTGTGTGATGTTGGGACTAAGGATGTGTGGTTAGTAGACCAGTCCATAATCAGTTGGCTCCCAGCTAGGGTGGCTTAACAGAGGGGCATCAAAAAGAATAATTCATGGCACCCACAAAGTCACAAAGGCAACAAGGAAGGGAAGACAAGACTGTTTCTGTCCCATATACTTTATGCAGACTACCTGCCCTAGGGCAGGTGTAGCACCCTTAACTGTGGCCAGAACTATGTCAAATCAATCAGTGGACTGATTTCATAATAGTACACCCTTAATCCCAGCATCACACCCTCTAGGTACTGCTACCTCTGAAAAAGCCCTATGACCACATCAGGCTTCAGGAAGGACAGCTAGACACAATCCACAGCACACGGAGGCTCAGATTTGGTCTATATTGTTGGTGGATTTACCAGTCAGCTATTATGGTTGCCATATGAGTGATGAGAAAAAAATACATTAGTTGTTTAGACTCCATCCTTCTTAAGGACATTTTATTCCTGAATCCGCTGATAAAGCCCTGGAATGACTCAGAACAGAAGCAAACATGCTTATCCAAAATGAGTCGTTCCCACAATTACTGAGAGCGTTTCCTAGAGCGTTTCTGTGAGCACTGACACATACTCTCCCCAGACTTCTGCCACAAAGAAGGGCAGAATCTGCCCTGAATCTGCCCAGGGCCCCGTTAATCATTGCTCCTGGCCTGGCACTCAGCTGTCCCTCTGGACGCTTTCCTTTCAAGGTAAAGTTAAAAATACAATGCATGATGAAGCTTCTGTCCACTAGCAGGACATTTTTTTCTCACTGGCTTCCAGTTACACTCCCGAAAGGATGTCTAATAACAGTGTAGTTCACTTCGAGCTGGTGACAGTCTGTCACTTGGAACCATCCCTAAACCAGACCGGAAGCTTTTCTCTCCCCAGAGACCTGGTCAGAGGGAGCTTTTGCCCCACTCCGCCGAGTAGAGTTCAAGTAAAGTCAGGAGTGATGTAGGAATAGAAGCTTTTGGATTGTGAGTCAGCTGCTCGTGCAGATTTCTTGTATTTTCACTTGACCCTCAGTTCACATGTATCACTTTCACTTGGAAGTGATCATCAGCAGTGCTGGGTATGATCAACTTTATGGAATAACATGCAGTTTGTGACGAGAAATGTGGGCAACTCGATAAATTTATAACCTAGAAGAGCCATCCAGTCATTCTAAAGGCCACCGTGCAAGCTAGAGACTGATCTGCAAGGAGAGTGTTTAACGGGGAACAGAAGTTCTTTGCTCAGAAACCCCAGGGCTGCTGCTGTCATAACACCTATCGAGTTTGCCAGAGGTGCTGCACCGGTCAGCAGCATCTTTCACGGGTATCTTGCGTATCTTTAGTACCTGCTGGATCACACAGCCTCTGTGACAAACCGCATACACTGCAGTCACAGCTATGGCACTTTTTCTTCCCTTGGTCTCCACTTAAAACAAGCTGCTTTTTGTATTGCTCGGGATGTGGACTGTAACTTCCGAGAATGTTGCTCTGGAATCAAAAGTCCAACCGATACACTGTCTCTTTCTTGTGGTGTTTGGATGGGTGCAGGAACATTTTTCACTCTGGACGTGATGTGCTCCATACATCCCCTGGGACAAAGAGAACTTTTGTCAAGGTCTCAAAATTTCCATAAGAATTTTCTCCCCTCTCTGGTGTACATGTGTTTCAATGAGGCATCTTTAGGTCATGGCACTTCTCAGAGTCCATTTGGCATGATGCAGACAAATGCAATGTTTTTTTGTGATGATTCCTTGTAGAAACCATTACCACAGAGAGAAAGAATTGATGTGATGCTAAGGTAAGATGATGAAGATACTTCTGTCCTGACAAACAGAAACATGCTGTTTTCAACTGGCCTTTGCTACTTACCATAAAGAAAGGAAACTATTCAAGACAAATAGCTATGCACTGGATACCAGGGACTAAACTCATTTAGTTCAATGGAGACACTGTCTGGAAAATCAACTGAAATTGGAGTCACCATTTGATTAATTTCCTGACCATCAGTTCATAGTCTAAAAGATCTCTACATCTTTTGCACAATACAAAATAGGTACGTTAAATAAGAATGTGATTTTTAAAGTTCACCCTGAACTTTCCAACATTTGATAATAGCAACAGTGCAGCTGTCCGTGATTTGGCATTTAATTTTAATTCGTTGCTTTGCTCAGGAGCAGCACTTCTCAGGATCCACTTCTCCCTGCCTGTTACAGTGCTGTGGTAATTAATGGCCAGGTGAGTGGGACCGTCCAGCTGAATCGAACTGGCGTGGCTCTGGGCACGGAAGACCTCTTTCAGGAGGGCTGCTGTCAGAATGGCATGAAGGGAGAAGAGGAGGGGAGGATTTTGTGCTGATTCTTGTTCTGGCTGCTTCTCTTGAGAGAAGCTTCCATTGTTCTCTTCAGGTGAGCTGCAGTCTTCGCCTTGGCCCAGGGTGGCTACCGCTGTCTTGAGAGGAGCTCTGGTCTTCGCTTTTGTCTGGTCTCCCTGCTGTCACCATAGATTCTTCAGCTTCCAGCACCCGCCTCACTGCAGACTCTCCAGCCTCTGGCGCCAGCCCTTTGGGCCTTCCAGCACAGATCCTTCCATCTTCCTCTGGGATTCCTCAGCCTCCTGTTACGGACGAGCACGGGACATTGCCCCGTGGGCTGTAGGCCTGCAGCTGGACTTGGGCGGGACACTGCCGTAAGACCCAGGCCCTCTGCTGGATTCTTCAGATCTCTCACATGTGGGCAGACCTCGCACGCTCTTCTACATTTGACTCTTGTAAGTTCCTGCATCTGGCATTAAATCTGTTCCCTTACAACACTAATGCACCTGCCCTCCTTCTGTAGGTAAAGGAGCCAGTCTGGGGGCTCTGTAAGCTCTGAGAAAGTCTATTACAGCTCACACCCAGAAAGCTGCCAGAGTCTTCTTCCTGATCAGAACCTAAGGCATGAAGGTTTGGCTATGTCTGTGGTGACAGCCAGATAAATACAGCCACAGGATCTCCAAAAGACATTGGCCCAAACTCCATGTACTCTCTGATCACATGCAGACCAGACTCCCTGTGGCATACTGTTTTTTTGTTTTTTTTTTGTTAGTTTGTTTCTCTGGTACCAGGAATTGAACTCACGACCTTCTGCTTGCCAGGCAAGCACTGTGACACTGAGCTAATTCCCCAGCCCTGCTCTGGCATATTGAAGCCCCCCAAATTACTGTCACTTCCAGACAGATGTCCACAGATCTTTAGACATCTGGATCATTTCCATTACTCATGGTCACCCTGGTAAATTTCATCTCGCTACTTTGTGAGAAGATAAAAGGAATATTCACAGCATCTACTTGTGAGAATTGTGTTGAGTTTTTCCTGTAGGAAACCTGCCTTTTCTTTATCCAAAATATGTGGACTTGTGAGTTAGATTAAATCTGGGATTTGAAAAGCTGTGTTTGTTCTTTACAGTGAATCAGTTAGGGTATGCAGTCACTAAGCTAGAGCTCATTTCTCTGTTTTGTATGGTTTTATTTCTCTGCTCATTGTGGTGCTGGTGATTGGACACAGAGCCCTGTGCATGCTAGGGGTATTGTTGGCTTGGATATAAAATGTCTCATGTGTGGTAGGTGATGGGACTCTGGGGCTGCTGTACCCATCACTGCATTCATCCATGCATGGGTTCTTAGCTGAGAGGCTGTTAGGAGGTAGGGCCTGGTTGGAAGAAGTGTTTCATTGGAAGCAGCACCTGGAAAAGTGTGTTCTTGTCCTCAGCTTCACCCTTTCCTCTTTCTCCTCTTCCTCCTTTTCTTTCTCTCTCTCTCTCCCTCCCCTCCTTCTTTATCGCTGTGAGTTGAGTTGCTTTCCTTCATCATGCCATGTGCACCTTGAAGGCAGTAGGCAGTGTACTAAACCCTCCGAAGCCATGAGCTAAAATAAACCTTTCCTCCTTGAATTTGCAAGTGTTTTATATTTTCCCCAGCAACAGAAAGCCAACACACTAGGAAAGCATTCTACCACTAATCTAAACCCCCAGCCCACAGAGCTTTTAAAATCAACTACCCACATCCAGTAAAATATTAGCAGGCTGTGCAGTGCTCAAGTCCTGCACTCTCTCTGTCAAATCCCTCTCCTCTACTCTTCTGCACTTTGGAGCAATGGTGCCTCCTTCTCTCTGGCCATTTGGAGTTGCCACCTGGCTTCTATACTCTGAGATCCTTCGATCCTTTAAAGTTTCAGAGTCTGTTTCAGTGGCACAATCTATCACACTTTCTGGCCCACACAGCAAGCATAATTCTGGATCCACCTTCGTGGGTCACCCTCAAAGTTCTTGTAAAGTAAGCACTCTCAAGGTTCTCAGGGATGTGATAAGGTGATATATGTGAGAGTTTCACAAGATAGCGCTTTAGCATTCTGGTTTCTTTGCACTTTGAGATTCATTAGTCTCTGTTACACAAAGGAAGTTCTGGTGCCTCAACTTCAGTTAAGTCATTGTTTTAAATTCAGATTTAAGTCAATAAAGCAAATAAACTACTATAGCCACTCCCAGCTGCTTGAAGGGCATGGTGGCTCCAGGGTCAATGCTTAAGGGACCCGTGTCCATAAGCTAGCCTGGTCTGTGGCTTCTCTTTCTCTAAGTATTTACTCATTCATCTTCATCCTTGGATAAGGCTTAACAGTCACTCCTATTCATGCCTGCTTGTGTTTCTTTGAATGTGAATTTGGAAAACATTGTTTTTCCTTCAGTGTGTGAGCCATTCCTCCTGGGTCAGATATTTGGTGACTCTAGCTTCTGTGCATATCCTCTAATTGTAGATCTGGAGACAAGAGAAACAGTAGAAGTGGGGCTTGAAATTAACTGGCATTGCCTTGAGAAGTTCCTGGAGGTCATTAGAATCCACAGGTGGAGGGACAGGATGCTTCTGGTGGGAAAGTAAAGAGGGCTGGGTATGGGCAGTTTAATTTTCTCATATTCCACTGCAAGGTTGGAATTCTGCTGCTTCTCAATCAATACCCAAACTTTTACATAAAAGACTTAGTGTAACTAAGAATTCAATTTTCCTTTTAAAATTGCAACCCTTGTGAGCAAACTTGACTTCTGTTTTTTAGAATTAGTAGATCTATATCTACAGGTTACCCAAATATACTTTCAAGGACAGTCATAAAATATTTTGCTTCTGATCAAGGACCGTTTTATGAGCTTCCCATTTTTCTTTCTGTGAACTTTCCAAAGCTTTGTCCTTAATGAGCACTGTACTCCCTTCAAATACATATTTTGAATGCCAGGGTTGTATTTTCCACCAATGGTGTGCTTAAGCTTGAGGTTTCCAGGGCCAATCCCAGGTTTCTATCCGTGACAGTCATTTCCCGATCCACCTGACTTCCATGAAGGATAGCATCTGCCTGAGTTTGGTCAGGAAAACAGACACACTAAGCATGTGAGTAGGAAGGAGTCCAACAGAGGGAAATAAAACCCCTCAAAACAATCTCGAAGCCTGGGTTGGAAGACACAGATGAGATCTGTTAGATTCAAGAGATCAGCAAGTACAGAATGGCGGGAATCAACCCCTGCCTATTTTCTCCCCTGCTTCAGCACGAAGTGGCTGATTCAGCCAGGAAACACTCATAAAACACTGGTGAAACCCGGTCTGCTCTTTCAGAGCGCTGCACATGTATGGATGACTGCTCATTCAGAGAGGGCACTCCCTTCTCTTTCTGCTCAAAGAGCAGAGAATTCTCCATGGGTCACATTTCTGCACATCTTGAGAATGAAGAACTGCCACTGACTTGTTCTAGGTTACTTTTTCAGGGGTGTTTGTGTATCGAGCAGCCTGAGAAGGCAGAGACAAAGTCTGTCTTTAGGTAAAGGGCATGCAGGGCCATGGCTCATTTTAAAAGATCCAGGTCCTCTGAAGTCAGAATCCCGCCCCTGCAAAGGACCCCGCTGCGTATCCAGATATCTGCCATACTGCGTTGCCAGTGAGACCCATTCTTGGGGAAAGGATGAACATGGGGTCTCTGCTTCGCGCTGTTGCTCTGAATAAAGAAGCCTTAGTATAGACCCAAGCTGTAGTGCATCTTCCACCCTCGCTTCCGTAGAACAGAGGTGGACTCACTTGTCAGCGTGCACAAAGGACAAAATATTGGACCCTTTTGATACAGAGGAAACAAATGTATCTCTCAACCTGCTAGATGTCAGATATGCCAAGGCCGAGTTTGTGCTCGCTAAAGCCAAAGAATGAATCCTAAGGAACAGAAGTGGTTAAGAGGAGGAAATATTTATTGAGAGAGAGAAAGAGAGAGAGCTCCTGAGAGACAGGGGAACCCCCAACATGGGTGGTGACAGACCCCATTTTACAGAGGAAGTTTTATAGAGCAAAATCACAAGGTGGGTACAACGTGGGACAAAATCGTGATCAAGCAGTAAGATTAGAAGTTTAGCAGCTTAGGTAAGATTGATACAATGGGGAAGCAGGTCAAGTGGCAAGTGCACAGGGAAAGAGCAAAGACCTTTTAAGGGAGAGGCCAACAACGGATGTTCATGTTTATTATTTATCCCTCAGGAGGCATGTAGGCCTGTTCATTTCATCTTGAGGCCTGGCCTCCAACAGGTGCATGTCCAGTCACAGTTGTAATACTTTCTCAACTTTTTTTTTTTTGGTGTATTTGACAGAGTACAGTACAGACTGCCCTTAAACTCACTATCTGGCCTAGGCTGACCTCAAAGTCAAGGCAATTTTCCTGCCTCAGCCTCCTGAGTGCTGGGATTACAGGCATTTGCTACCACCAGCTGTTCTCATCTTTTGCATTGACTTCCCCTGAGGGCCCAGCCTTGCCTGACTGCTTGTAGTACTTTTATCTAGCCTAGTTGTCTATAATACTTTCCGTTCTTGTCACTAAATTGCACATCTCACAGGAGGACCTTTGATTCTGTAGTACAGAAAAACAGCATAGAAACAAGAATAAATGTCGGCTCCCCGACCTCCCTAAAACACCACACATCAGCTTGATTAATGTCAACATACAAAACGCTAGAAACTTTGTTTTCTAATTTCGTACTTCATTTGTTTGATATTTTCTTTATTAAACTGTCACAAAAATTTTGACATATATGCATTGAACAATTGAGTTTTTCATCTCTACTTGGCTTTCAGTTAAGATTATGAGCAAAAATATGCCCTGTCTCTATTCCATTGGAATATTTCTTTGCTGTTTTTTCTAATGCGAGCCAGATGATTCACACAGTTTAAAGCTAGAAATGGCTTCAGTTATATTTCATTTTTTCCTCAAAGTCTTCTTATTTTTATGTGTCCAGTGTATTTGTCTTACATGATCTGATTTCTTCTTTGAAGCAATAAATTTAACAAGTGTTTTTCTGGATTTTTGCTTTAAGTCTTAAATTTGAAAGGCATTTGTGCTGTGTCTTTATATATATGAGTAAAGACTTTGTAACTAAAGACTTTATATATATGAGTAAAGACTTTGTAAGAGAACTGTAAACTGCATGTCTGAATAAATTTCTGAATAAAACAGAACTGCCTTCATAGTGCCTTCAAAATGGGAAATGGGTTGGCAATGACTATTTTTAAGCCCAAGGTCTGTGTTTTGTTTCCCTTCTCCCAAGATACTTTGCAATTGAAGCTGTTACAAAGTTTCTAAAAGGTACCATTGCAGCATAAACAACAAAAGGTTTCAAATATTTACATAATATGATCAAGAATTTCTGCTTCTAATACTAAAAAGAAATAGTTGCACATGTTGACAAAGACATATTAAGAAAACAGGCCCTATAGACTGATACTATTAGTGAAAAACCCTAATACCCATGCACAGTTCACTGGACTGAAAAGCCTAATAAATTAAGATATTCAAATTCTGTGTATCAGTGAGAGAGAAGACATAAATATGCACTGACAAAGAATTTTTAAAATATTTATACTAGAGAATTAAGGTACATCAACCAGATTTTGTCCCAATTTACAATTAAAACTTGTATTTTCTACATCTGTATGTGTAAAAATTATAAAGACTCTATGTCAATATTGTACTGTTTTTTCTGAATGCTTTTGTGATAGCTGAACTTCCTTTTTGCTATGTTTTTCTAGTGAATATGCATTATATGTGAAACATAAGTAACAAGCTCAAGTTTTCTTTCCTCTTTCTGTGTTTTCAGTGCATAAGAAAATTCCAGCTGGTACAGATGGAAAGAGAAGGTAGTAAAAGAGATGGAGAATATGGATTAGAAATGTTTACACATACCTGCCTGCAGGAGCCCTCACAAGTAGAAAATGTCATTTAAATGTCATTTAAAATTAGACAACCAAAAAACACAAAACTTTGTTGAAGCAAATGACAAAGTGACATCTGTGACACACCATTCATACCAGGTGATCTAACATTCTCTGAGATGACTAAAGTGATCATAGTAAAGAATATTTTATTTATAACATAATTAGTGCTAGGCTGTATTTACAGAGGAAAAGTAGGTTTGTAGCAGTTCTCAGTACTCATTATTCAGAAGAGAATAATGCAATTTAGGAAATAGAGCATGTAGGAATGACAGGGACATGGCCCTTCCTGAAAGCTACATTTCCTGTTTTCATTCCAATTCCGGAATTGTCCACAAGTCCCCGCTGTTCATGCGGGTGCCTGATCGTCTGGGGCTTTCACCTTTACTCCTTCGTCTTCCTCAAGCCTCGTTTCCTGGAATCCTGCTCCTCAGCCCTACTGATCCGAATTCCACTGGCCTCAGTCCAGAGACTGCAGCGGGAACACTGTAAACTTTCACATGCACCCAACGTTCTCCACATACTTCTTAATTGAGTAATTGTCATTCTGCGCCTGAGCTTGGGATGTTGGAAAAGTGCCGCTGAGTTTCTCAGTAACTGCACGTCCTGTGCCTCTCGTCTGTAAACTGGCCTCTGCTTCCACTGCAGTGAAATCGGTCACAGGACCCGCTCCTCATAATCTCACTCAGAATCGTCACAATCACACTAGCTTTTATGGGCTCCGTCACGGTTCTCGGCTGCCTCAGAATACAAGCACTTTGATCTCTTTACATTCAGCTTCTCCTTTACACACAGAAGAGTTGAATTCATTCTAAAACAAATTTAGAAGCTGAAAGATACGTGGTACATCTCCTTCCAGCCTAATTCAATCAGAAACCAGGAATCCACCAAAAGCCAGAAGGCAGAAGATCTCATGGTAATTATATATTCTAAACTTCTCAGTTTACTGAAACAGGACCTAGAGATTTTGCACACTTTATTGCGCTCACAATTCAGCAGTAGAATGAGTCCTCCTAAGAAGTCAGGCAGTTTTTCTCCTTAGTCTTGTGGTATACATGGTTCCCTTTGTCAAAGAAACAATAGAGTCTACCAATAAAGTAGTAAAACTGGGATTTACTCATAACTGGTAGGGGGAAGATGCTTCTGTGTAGAATTAGACTAAATTCTGAATATAGGGAAAAGTAGGGCTTTATAGATGAAGAGCAGGTTGAAGGTTCATGGACAGAAAAAGTATTAAGAAGAAAGATGGAGGAAGAGTCCTCTCTAAACTGACCCAGCAGGCTTCTTGCTAATTTAGGCTGTTGGGAAAAATCCTCACAGATAAGGCCTAGTTGGGCTCAGAGAAGCCTGACAAAGTGAAGTCATTGAAAGTCATTCTTTCCTTTGGAAAACAGAAGTCCATTTTCCCCCAATTCTTTCATTTGTGAAGAGTGGTGGAAGCACCTGTTGGAACATGGTGGAAAGGGTATTGGCTGGGTGGTTCTCACAGTCCATCATTTAATGGATAGAATCTCCATGAAAATTCATGAAAAGTGAAGATGAATGGCTGGGAATTCAGCTTCTAGGTACATTGGGAAGCTGGCTGAGACTGCTGGATCCGGGGCTCGCGGGTGGTGGCAGGAATGTGCTGGGGACCTCTTGTGCACCATGGTGGCCTTGGTGATGAAGTCGGATTCGGTGAGGTCTCCGGGTGGCCGCCAGCAGAACAGGCATGCGCTGTGCTCAGACGTGACCTGCCCTGTGCTGCTCCCATTTATACCTGTGCCCCTCTCCCCATTGGAGCCTCCAGGCGAAGGGCAGCTTTAGTTCTCCATGTCCCTGTATCAGGAGAGAGGGAGAAAAATGGGAAACATTGGTTTAAAGAATTATAGCCGTGTCTGAGATGAATCAAGAAGAACTGAAAACTCATGAGTGTGCTCTGTAGCTCTCCAATCAAATGAAAATTTATCTCTATAATCAGCCTTGTTTTTATTCTTGTTTACAAAATATGTCAACTCTCATTAGATTTGGTCTGATTGTTTACATATGTGCAGCAAAAATATAATGAACCACAGGGTTTTTTGAGTTTACTTTGTTAGATTTAAGGAATCTTAAGAGACTTTTTAAGGCCTCTTGAGGATAGGAAGCTGTGCTAAGGAATCTTCATCAGACTTCTCTCGGGTTCTGTGGAGTTGGGCTGCTTTCCCATCTTCTCCTGGATCCCAAGAAGTTGCAAAATTTCTTTGGTGGCCGGGACGTCAACTTTGCTCATTCACCTCTGAGGCTAGGAACCCTGCAACCCAGGGACTCGGATAGTTTCTCCAAGAAAGCTTGGAAATAGCGGCTCTGTAAAGTCAGCCTGAGTTCCGAATACCAGATTCTATGCACATTGTGCTCCAACACGACATCTCAAAGCCTCGATAATGTAACTACTGTTCCCAGTTATGTCTGCTTACAAGGAGAACAGATTCTCACTCAACTTCCCAGTAATTAATGGGCATGAAGATAAGACTATTCAAGAAGAATTTCCAAGTTCTGGAGGCACCAAGGAAAAAATATAAACTTTTACTTACAAAAAATATAATAATTTAAGAAAAAGGAGAAAAGAGTTCCTTAAATCTGGACAATGAAACATTGAAGAATGAACAGTGCCTGGACCATTGTCTTGGTTACTTTTCTCTCGTTGCTGAGACAAAATACCAATGCCCAAAATGAAGGAAGGAAAGGTTTATTTAGCTTACAGTTTGTGGAGGTTTCAGTCCATACTTGGCTGGCTCCAAGGCAGAAGACAGCAAAGCAACAAGAGCAAAGCAGGGAATGCAGCCGAACAGCAAACAGCCAGAGCAAACCAGAAGAATGGCGGCAAGCAGCTTCTTTCCCTCCCTTACATTGTAAACAGGCTACCCTCACCTAAGGGGCGTGTAGCTCTCACATAATCTCCATGCCCTCCTCTTCCACAGGCTCAGAATGTATACAAAGTAAGCACCCTGGCTTCCTGCTGAGTCACTTAGCCAAACCTCTAGACTCCCCAAGTTGACACAATGTTTCAACCATAACAACCATCCTGTGGGCCTCGGGACACGGCACCCCTTGCTGTCACCTTCCCTGCCGGTTTCTGAGACTCTGTCCTCGGCCCAACCGTACATCATCACACTATGTGAGCAATGCCCCCGGAAGTGTTCTGGCTCGGGGTGCACTGTAGATACTTTCAGGGAAGACTCACAAGAGGAACGAGGAAGACACAGGCACAACGACGGTCTGCATTGACCTTGATTACGAAATATCTATAAGATACTTTCTGCACCGTTTTAAAAATTTCGCTGGTACGTGTCTGCAGTACATCATGACTACACTCCCGTGCGGAGTTGATACAGGTACAGGACACATTTTCATTCCTTTTCATCCACTTTTCCTTCCTCCATCTCTTGATCCTTTTCCTCTTTGAGAAAGATGTATCTCCCTGTTCCCTGTTTTCTGACTTTTATTTTGCTAGTTATTTATACTATGGGGTTCTCACATAGGAGAAGCCATGCAGTATTTAAGCTGTTCCTCGGACTTATTTCACCTAACAGTGAGGTCTCAAGGTACATCCATTTTCTCGTGTGTAATTGCAATAGTTCCAAAGTTTTGAATCATTATAAAAATGTGTTTCAGTGATTATTCATCTTTCTACTTGAACAAAGATTTTCCTCTACAGTGACCAGGAAAAATTTATAAAGAGTGTTACTGAAAAAGTGCAACAAGGGGGGCTGGGGATTTAGCTCAGCGGCAAAAGCGCCTGCCTGGCAAGCGCAAGGTCGTGAGTTCGGTTCCCGGTACCGGAGAAAAACCAAAAAAAAAAAAAAAAAAAAAAAAAAGTGCAACAAGGATCTGCGTATAACTCTTTTCTTGCATAAAATCCAATTCTTAAAATACTTTGTAAGATGGAAAAATTAGCAGTCATCAAATTTCCAATGGACGTTGCTCTCAAGTTTCACATATATTTAATATTTAAATTTGCCCCCATGCTTTGGGCTTTGTTCCCTTTCAAAGAAAAATGAACTTTCGCCCAAGATCCACAAGGAAGCCCTCCACTCGCCCGGTTCACCTTTGTGTCTTAGACTGGCTGCCCTGGAAGCAGCATTCAAGGCAGTTTTTCGTTATTTTTTATTAAGTCTATTGGCATAGTTGAGATATACACGGTGATCACATTCCCCTGGCAGGTCTGGCAGAACTGCCCGAGACGCACCGGTGGAAACCGGAGCTCCAGCCGCTGCTTTGGTGGACTACCGGAAGTTCTGCAGCTCCGGAGCTTCCAGCGGGGTCTCCAAAGGAGGGAGGCAGGGACTGTACTACCCTGCGAGTCCGAGGTAGGTCAGAACTTTGAGGGGAAACCCCTGAGGTGGAAGCACTTTGGGGGCGGGGGAGTAGTCGCGCAGCACAGAATGCGCTATAGTGAGCCCTCAGGACTGTGGCTGACTTCTCAGGGAAATGGACCTTTGGGGCCCACGCCTGTGTCCCAGCACCCGGGAGGCAGAGACAGGAGGATCACCAGGAGCTTGGGGCCAGCCTGTTCTACACAGCAATAACAAAGAAATAATAATGTCTCGAATAAACAAAGAAAAAAAAATAAACTGACTTGACATTCAGTTGGATTCTTCACACTGGACCTGCTTTTGCTGGAATACTCCATTTCCAAGTTTCCTTGAGAATTGTGGATAATAGCACTGTTAAGTTTTCGTAGTATTTATGATTACATAATGTTATGAATCAATGTATGAGCTGTCACATTTGTGCTGCTCCTGTTATAATGCAGACATTTGCAGGCAGTTTCACCCATTGTCATGTGCCCAGGATGTTGCCTGGCATAGAGCAGTGCTGAATAAATATTTACTAACTGAACCAGTCATGAGAGGAACGAAGCACGCACTCTTTTCCTCCATCTTCTTCTTTCCCTACCCTGAGCCTCTCATCCTATCATCTTGCTAAAAAATGTGCTCAGGTGGAATTATACAGGACCCCCGGACAGGTTGTCTTCAACAAGACTTTATTGTTTGCATTTTAAGGAAAAACATTTTCTTAATTTCAATACATAGTTCCCTTAAAATTTTTAGAGCGCACCCTAAAAAAATTAGTATTCTGAGTAATTTACATAGAATAGAAGTTTAGTTGGCTCATGGGAGATTGGAAATACAAGAGTGTGATACCAGCGTCTGCTTGGGCTGGGCGAAGGCTTCTTGCCGCTTAGAACATCATAGCACAGCCAGAGAGAGCAAGTAAAGACACTCAAACCATCGCTGGGCCCCTACCCTCATGACATCATCTAATTCAATAGCATAAATGTGAAGTTAGGGATTTTTCTCTCCAACACACAACCCTTCGGGGGACACGTTCAAACTGTAGCACCTCTGCTTTCCTCCAGCCCTTAGGCCACTGGTAAGGTGTCTTCTGTCTCTATTAAAGTCCTCATTCTGGATTTTCATAGGTACACCGTAAACAACAGAATGTAGTACGTATGGTATAGTAAGTAAATTATACATCAGTATGTCTTTTTTATTTTATTTATTTATTTTTATTTTAAAGAGTAAAAGAAGGACAACATAGCAATAGGGGGATTCACCGAATTACAGACAAAGTGGTAGGACATTATCAATGGATGTTATTTTACCTATTGGTATCTTCAAGATAGTTTCTCAGGAAAACAAATAGACAAATACTAGTGAGTTACAGACAAAAATGGTAGGAAATTATCAATGGTTGTTGTACTCTACCCTGGTTTGTCCAAAGTGTTCTCTAGGTAAAACAAATAGAGCTATACATGAGTAATCAATCAGATAATCATTAACTATTCTCAATGGGTGTTGTTGAAAACACATAGTAACAAACATACATCTGTTTACAAAATAGTATAGGAACAACACAAACATTACACAGTTGTGGATAGATTGGTAGGAAATCATCAGTGGCTGCTGCAATTCATATTGGCATCCTCAAAGTGGTTTCTCAGGAAAACAAAGATACGCAAGAAAGATCCAAGTAATTACAGCCCAAGGGTTGCAGAAAAATAGCGTATTACCTCCTCATCAGTGACTCCCCTCACTGAGGTGTGACGGCTGGAAGGAAGGCCAGGGCTGAAAAGAAAAACCAAGAAACCAGCACCAGGGTCCAGCCAGGGGCCGTCCACTTTTTCCTTTATAGTCATGATTTCATGGGGCTCCTGCTTCTCCATGAAGGCGGTTCTTCAGAATCTGAATATTGGGCACCCATGCAATCCATGAAGTCTCGGTGCAGACCTCTCAGGAACTCCACGCGCTCCTCCACCACAGCCTGCACAGTTAGGGGAAGAATGGCTTCCAGTGGGGTCTCCCCGGGTATTGCCCAAGGTCCTCCTGGTTTCTGGCTCTCGAATGGCTCTTGCGTCCCCAGTCAGCTCGACCTCTGAGTCGTCTGGCGTCAGTACTCTCGTGTTCTCCTAGTCCTTGCTCTGCAGCTGCTCCTCTGCTGACTCCGGACCTCTCTGGCTCTCGAGGGCAGGGCCAAGAGAGACTGGCCGTGTGGCATGTTTTTTTAAATTTTATTTTAAAGAGAGAAAAACAATGAAAACAATGATACAGAATTTCAAAAGAATTAGTATTCTCACTTAAAAATAGAACTTGTTATTCTGTAAAAAATGAAAGTCCCCAAGTGCACTTAAAGCTATGGTTGTTACTTACCCTGGAGTAAATTTAGGATCGGGGACCATGCACTTCAGAATATTCTCAACCTCCTGTCTCCTTCAGGATGCTGCCTTTCCCTGAGAGTTTTCTAACTTTCTCAGTAGAGTTATAAATTTCCTTTCTGGGTGTTGACAACCTGTTCAAAGATGCTTCTGGGTGGGCTTTGTGCTGTTATTCAGCTTCAAAACTCTTTCATCAGCTTGTGCTGCGTCACCAGGCACCGCGCAGTGGTGGGTTTCCCTGGGTTTTCATCGAAGCCTCCTCCTTTCTTCGATTCTCACATCTGAGTCCTTCTCTGTGTCACCCGGAGTCATCTGATTGCTTATTACTCTGTGATCTCTCTGTTTCTGCAACAGGACACTCTACATGCTGCAGCATTTCAAACTTTAAGGGGCTTGTAACTTAGTTTCGTATTTACTCAGTAATCACAGTAGAAAATAATATTTGCTACAGAGATATTTCACATGCCCTTTCCACTCTGCACATCATTTGTGTTTCCATTATTCTTCTTACATTCCTTACAAAATATTTGCAATTGAATTTTTGAGTGGGAACACCAAAAATGTTGATTTTTTAAAAAAAGCCCTGCATTCACTATTTCCCAAGTTGCATATATTCCAGAGCAACTTTCCCCAACTCTTTGAATTGCTGCCCAATATTAATGGTTCACCCAGTTTCCTATGTGAAAAATAAATGAATAAAATTGTAAGTTCTGCTCTTAATGGCCAATATTCTGGAAAAGTCATGGGTTCTTCCAAATTTAAGATAAACATTAGATATAAAGCAGAACAAATAATTCAATCTACATAAAACAGAACAGGAAAATGACTAGGAATATTTGTTGGTAGTAAGAACTTTATTAGATTTATCTGCAAAATTAAATAAGAACTGCAAGTCATGCTAAGTAATGAATTATGCTATCAGATAATTAAAATTTATTTTAAAATTATAAAAATAAATACAGAACAATGATAGCTTAAAATTTACAGACAGATAACAGGTTAGTGCTAAGCCCAATGTTAACATTTCAAAACACGATTTAAAGTATCATGTACCTACAAGGAAAAGATGCATTACTTCTAACATGATGTTGAGAAAGTTGGCTATTTTGAAAGACTACAAATTCTCACTTCACATCATTCAAAATGTTGAACTTGTTTGAAAGTTTAATCCTACCAATTGAAACTAAAAAGTATGTATGAATATTTAATGTATACAAAGTAAAGAATTTTCTAAACCTAAAATTACCATAGTCCATCATGAAGATCATGATGGATTTTTCTACTATATGGAAATTTAAATCTTTAATAACATCAAATACATCCATATTTCCTATATTATCTAAAATTTTATTCTCTTTTGTGTATAAATGAATGGAAATCAATAGACATAATGGCTAAGTTCATGAGGAAGTAGTTTAGAGAAGTTTTATAATCAGCTAACAGGTGCATGAACAAAACCCAATTCATTCTCAGGAAAAGGAAATAATACAGCATATCATAGCAGCCTGAATCAGCAGGAAGAAAACTCTGGTCCTAAACACTGCACCTGAGCCATCCTCAGCCTCACAAGGCAGCCAGCAGGACGGCAAAACCGCAACCGCGAGGCTGAGTGGACTTCAGAAATTGCAAAGGACGAGGGAGCAAGTGGGTATTTCTAGTTCATACGATTTCCAATCTACACTGCAACCATTCCTTTGGGTGGAATAAAGTCAATTTCAAGACAAAATCCCAGTTGAGAAAAGAGGCCCTGCATTCAAAATATCAAATATCAAGCTTTAAGGTGTAGAAGGTAAGTATTTGTGGATGCTCTATATATTACATGCATATATAATATACGTATATAAAGGCAATCCTATACAGGATGTGCCAGATTCATTCACTGGTATCTGTAAGTGCTAATACTCCACAAAAGTATGTAGAGTTTAAGAGTGTGTAGTCTGGGTCAAAACTCAGACATGCTAAATCTCTTATATGTTATTTAAAATAAAAGTTATCATGCTTAAATTTAGGCACAGTTTATCATTTGTAATTAAAATATAAATATGACCCTAACTCCGTGTCTTTAATTTTTCTTCCTCAGCCACTGAAATTCAAAATGAATGCTCAGCATGTATTTTATAAATAGATTATTTTCCTAGGTTGAGTTTCCACCAGAATCTTTTGTTCCGAGTGACTGAATGCATTTCATAAGAATGACTCACTTCAGAATGAAATTTCTTGAATTATAAGCACAGGGTACATTGCTGGTGGAGCGGGGGGTAAATGCTGCTCACAAAATCAGATGAGCAAGTTCTCATAGCCAAAGGGCAGCAACATCTGACGGGCATAGGCTTGGCATGCTCTGGGTATCAATGCAGTTGCCATAGCAGCCACCGCATCACATGCTGGTTCAAGATCATTTATGACTACCAAAAACGCTCAAAGGGGAACACCCAATTCTAATACAATTTTTCAAATCAGCTAAATATTTCTGACTCTAGATCTTGGCTCTAGCTCAAGAATGAAACTTTTTAGAGGGCACCACCTCCAGAGCTCCATGTATTCCCTCACCCACGAAATCAGGGTAAAACATACACCACTGTCTACCTTACAGGATCAGTGATTATTGTAAGTCCACATCCCTTAGAAAATGAAATGCACTGTGTAAATGCAGAGTGTCATGAACTTATAGAATGACCCATTATTATTATCATATCTAAAAGAAAGGTTAAAGCTCACTGAGTCCCAACCTCTTAATTCAGAAATGAAGCAAAATATATTAAACTTGCCCACAGACCTATGGGAGATAAGCAGCAAGTTCATGAGGCGCTCAGGTCATGTATGTCCACTGGGAGGGCTCTGAACTTTTGGTCTCTGTCCCCGTCATCAGCTACTACCCTGTGTGACCTACCCGTCCAGTCTGCACCAGAGAACACAGAAATGCACAGAACTGCCTTCCCTCAGTTGGCCGTATAGAACTGTAAGATGATCTTTTGCTCCCCTGGGAATTTTCCTAGGAATCCACATTGGGTCCCAGGCAGATTTTAAGCTCTTTTAATCTTTTCAGATTTGAGAATGATTTCTGATACAATAAGAAGTTGGAATAGCAATCCCAGAGTGGAAAGGTGTCTAGGCATTATATAAATTGAACAGGGAAGGAGGTTTCTTCTTATCTGAGGTTATTGGAGGTTTTATCTGAGGTCTCTTACTGGAAATGATATCCCATTAATAGCCCATCTTAAATAAATATGGTACATTATAGTTTGGGAACACTTTTGGGTGCAGATGAAATTTAACCCAAGTAAAGCTCTTTTGGTTGATGTAAAACACTGATTTAATACTGATTGGAAATTAGGCTTTCCGGTGTGACACTTAACACTGGAGCCAGGTTTTAAATTTAGGTTTTGTTTTGTTTTAAATTAGCTACTTTTTCCATTACTCAGTAAAGTCTACACAGTCAGCAACTGACTTTGCTACGTCTTATCCATCTGTGCTTGTGGATAAGAATGTGAGAATCCGGGTACAGCGCCCAAGCTCTCACCCTGGCTTCCGAGCTTCCTGACTGGTTTGAACCCAGCTTCTCTGCCTGTAGCTGCTAACGCTAGCGCCCATCCTCATCTACCTCACTCGGTCCCTCAGCCTGAGGCTGTAACACTGGTTACCGATCACGGCCACCTTGATGTGATCCATAGAGTTCTAAGCAGCCCACCTGGTAAGACAAAAGCTACCAAACCCCTGTCATCATAGCTCGCCCTTTATCAAACATTTTCTAATCCTACTAAACGACTTCACAGGAGGCAGCTGCGAGAGTTTTTCATCTTTTTCTGAAGCCACCAGGACTTGTTCAGAAATGGACAGCCACTAAGTCTTTTTTTCTCCCAAGATTTTCTTCAAAAGATGAATCAGCAGTAAATTAGGTCTGGAAACCAGTCCAGATTACTGGGTACAAGGGAAGGCTGGACACAAATCTAAAAGGCTAGAGCTGTGTACAGGGGTCAGCTCACTTACACACTCATGCGTAATGTGTAAAAGACCACTGTTTGTTCTCTTTGCACTTTCATTCTTCCCTCTAGTATGGAAACTCCAGAAATGACTATTGATCCACCTCAACTTACCCGGAGGTTACAACCCTGGAAATTCACCGTGCACTGAAATGTTCCATAGAAAATCCATCTAGTATGACTCTCCTACTGAAGATCATAGCTTAGCCCTAATTACCCTAACTATGCCCAGAATAGTTCTATTAGCCTACAGTTGAGCAAAATCATATGACAGAAAGTGTATGGTATTTTAAAAACATGTTGAGTATTATATATAATTATTGAGGGTCATACTGAAAGTAAAACCCAAAATGATCATATGGCTATGCTTTTTCATGACCATCAGGTCAAAATATCTAAGTTGGCGATTATCCATAATCTTACTTATAATTTATTTATGTACATTTACTACCTAGCACAGTGCCTGGCTTTGGAAATGTTCTATGATTTATACTCTGGAATAAATGAATATCATCTGCAAGAAAACATGACAGATCATTAAAATCTGACTTTCTCATGTAGAAATATAACTTCAGGGGCTGGGGATTTAGCTCAGCGGCACAGCGCCTGCCTGGCAAGTGCAAGGTCATGAATTCGATTCCTGGTACTGGAAAAAAAAAACAGTTATAAATATAACTTTAGATAATTATAAAGTACACTTCTGTATTTAGAAATACAACTGTATACTCAATTTTTACATGATGACATTATTATTATTGGTATTATTATCTATACAATGATATATTTCTCCCTGTCCATTGGTATTAGTTTCATTTGTTTGTCAAAAAGGACAGAAAAGTTCAAGGGAATTTGGAAGTTGATTCAGGGAAGAGAGCATTTGAAGTACAGAGTATAAATGAAGTAATAAAACTAGACTTCTAGATTTATTAGTTTATCCAGTGGTGAAAATTAGCATGTGAGTCTACTTAAGTCACATAATTTTAACTTAGAAAATTTGAAAACAAATACATGTCTATAGCCCTTGGCATTCATTGAGCTCATAAAGGAATTACTGACAATGTTTAACCAGCAATTGAAAGAGATTATCCAAACCTTTTATTCTTCAACTGAACTAAAACTGAAATCCCCACGTCCCAGTATTCCTAGGTTTAAAGGTCTAATAAAGTTCCAAGTGAAGTGGAACAGCAGCACGGGACTTTGCACACCCCCCCCCACCTCTGGATGCAGTTACTGATCTGGTAGCAGAGGTGCCCAGGGGTTGAGTTTATTTGCTGTGGGTTATTAACTTCAATACCTGGAACCTGTCTAGAAGACAGAGAGGATAGGAAGATGGACAGACAGACAGACAGATCATTAGTTCATTCCTGTTGTAGAATAAAAAGAGTTGGCTGTATTTTTTATTCAGAAGGCAAACAGTAAGCTGGATAGCACTCTGTGACCCGCTACTCGTTAATGTTTACGCATGGTAAAAGTGGATAATGATCTTCACAAGAGTTTTAATTATGTACAATTCATATAACTTCTAGTAAATGGTGGTAATTGATTTGGATAGAATACAGTACAAATACTGGCATCTTTCTACTGTAATACACCTTAATGACCTCGTCTACTTATAAATCACCTATTCATTGCCTGTCTGTACCACGAACTACTTTCCAACCTCCTTGTAGTACCCACACCACCAGGACCACTGGCTCATCGGGAAGGTCTTGTGCTACGAGGTCTTGGAAGAAGTGCTCACATTTCAAAAGTGGGAGCATCTTCCCGAGATCGTGGACCTACATGTTGCAACACTGACACCCCGAAGACACACACCGGTGTAGTACCAAAGATGAGGAAAATCAATTCACAGTCTTTTCTATTATTACATTCGTTTTGAAAATCAGCTCTGTTTAAGAGATAAGAAAGAAAAGTCTTAATTTTTTAAAAGACTTCCTACCTTGTTAAGCATCACAAGAATGCACTGATCAGCAGGTTTAGGAAGACAGCCTGTTACTAGCATGGCAGATCAACAGCGTTCGTAGCTGAAGCCTATGCCTAGGATGGAAGAAGCCACATCACAGCAACTGGCCTTATTCAGTAAATATCGCCTTGCAGAGCCCCTAAAGCTCAGCACCTTCACTCAGGGAAAATTGGCTTCTAAAGAAATTCTCACAAATGCACACTGAACCATGTTAAGAATATTCATAGCAGCATTAGTCATTCTTTGCCAAATGTTGGGAACCAGCTTAATTGTCCACAAGATATAAATAAATTTGAATATTCTTATGATGAAATAGTACATAGTTCTGACAAATATGAATAAATACATAAAATGAGTATAATCCAGAACACAGTGTTACAGAAGAATGCATGTATGTATGATTCGATTTATATAAAACTCAAAAATAAAATTAAACAATATTTTCAAATACACACACATATATATGTGTATATATAGTCATCAGTGGAATTTTCATAAAGAAAGCAAGAAGATACTTACAAAAATGCCTTCTTGCAGAGCCAGAGAAGACAGAAAATGAACAATAAGGAAAGGAAGACAAAAAAAATTATGCATTAGGTCTTCAGAATCACGTGGAATGTCCTGTTTCATAAGCTGGGTGGAGAACGCTTGTGTAGTAATTTTATAAAAATCACAGTTTAATTTGTTTACGCTTTTATTTAGCTTGCTCCTTTCTTAGTACTAGAGATTGAAACCAAGGCCTTTACACTTTGCACTGAGCTGTTTCCCCAGTTCTTTTTTTTTTTTTAATTTTAAGGTAGAGGATTGTAAAGTTTCTAAATTGCCCAGTCCTGATTGGGATTTGCAGTCCTCTTGCCTCAGCCTCCCAGAGTCCTGGGATTACAGGTGTGCACCACCACACCAGGCTAGCTTATTCCCTCTAAACAAGGAATACATCAAGAACGCCAGGGGCTGGGGATTTAGCTCAGCGGCAAAGCGCCTGCCTGGCAAGCACAAGGTCGTAAGTTCGGTTCCCGGTACCGGAGAAAAACCAAAAAAAAAAAAAAAAAAAAAAAGAATGCCAATGTGAACAAAACTCACAGATAAACTATACTGTATCTAGTTATCCACCTTGCTAAATTGTATAATCACTTAGGAAAATCACAACTCCATCAATCCATAAACACAGCAGCAGTTATTCAAATATCCTTGTCATGTCTTAGAAAACAACTAAAAGTTGTCAGTGTTCTTTCTAATAACACTTAGGCAAAGAGTGCAGGGTCGAAGTCTGCAGCTGTACCAAGTATATTGCAAAACAACAGTAGCAAGTACATGTCCGGGAACCAGACATCTGATAGTCAAACTCTTTGGACTTTCAAAGTTATAAGTTATATGACTTATAAGTTCATATGACGACCTGTATGCCATTTGTCAAGCTTTCAGTCAAACTACTCTTTCGGCAATAATGTCTCCCCAGGGATAGACACCCATCAGTCTAACTCTGAATTCATGAGTGTGGCAATAATATTACCCCAGGGATAGACACCCATCAGTCTAACTCTGAATTCATGAGTGTTCAATACATGTTCATGATTGACTAAGCCGCTGAACGTGTGCTACGATAAGAAGTGTAAGCCTTGAATGGTAATTACCCAAGTTTTCCTCTTGGTAGCTTTGTGGCTTGGGCAAGTCCTTAGAAAAAATAAAGTCTTAGGAAACATCCATGACAGAGCCAGAGGGTTCAGTACATGGCAGCCTTTATAATCGAGTCATTCCTGATTTCTCTTTCAAACACATGAAGCAAATGGCAGAGTCTGAGCACAGTTTTGCAGGCTCAGCCTGAACCACGGAACACCCTGCTGTGCGGCTTTGGCCAGCTCAGTTCACATTTGCGCTGGTGAGTTACACACTGTGACGCTCCTGCTTTGTACTGTAGCATGACGTGCAGATGTGCTGCTCCATATACAGCTCTGAAAGCAGCATTTGGCTGCAGTTAGCACACACACTCTCATCCTTACTCTGAGTCTTATGTCTAACAGCAAAGGCCAGTTGGAAATATCCACACCCGTAGATTTATGAGAATGTGAAATAAAAAGACAACTCAGTCATGTTCACTATTCTTTGAATCAAAGTATTTTATATTCTTATTGAACCCAATAGGTATTATTTTCTCTGACGGGAAGTAGGATGGGAGGAGAATACCTACAAAGCACTCATTGTTTCCCTAAATTGTACTGTAGAGTTACTGCATGACCTCATGTTTTCACTGTGTTAGAGGAGGCAAGGGAGAAAAGCATTGAAAATAGGTAAATAGAAGAATTATAAATATTTCCTCCCATCATTGCTACCCACGTTGTGTCCCACCCTGCTCCTAGCCCAAAGAAGGAACTTTATTTTCTCTTCCAATGCAGAGTGAAAATACTCTTTATTATTTAGGGACATTTCCAATAAATGACTCAGTCTCTGCATACTGAGGCCCCCTGGCTGAGCCTTTGGCTTTTGCATGGTGACCTCACATGGTGACGCCATCAGAGCTGTCTCTGTTTGTAATATTTTTATCTACAGTGATGTAGTAAGACCATTACTTTATGACCAATCAAGAGACCATGCACACATATGTTAGTTCCAAAAGCTACTATTCCAGGAAGAGAATGAGGGCTACAAAGTATGTCAGCTCTGTTTGATAACATGGTGTTGCTATGGACAAGGCTGTATTCCTGCTAATGGGATGGGGTTGTGACTCTAATTCTCAGGGGGATTCTCCACTCCCAAGTTTTCCTAACCCTGTCCAGCATGTCAGCTTTCTAAAGGAAAGAAACATCAGTTTTCTCCCTTCCTTCCTAGTAGGTAGGGAACTGGTAGACCTACGCTTTCCTAGGTCTCAGGATTGACAAGGCTCAGGGTATCTTCATGCAAACTGAATTGACACACATGCCTGGTGAAGTGTGACGTGGGGCCTTAGCACTGTGCCCAAGAAAGCCTCCTAGATGCAGACGACACCTGCTACCTGAGACGGATGCTCTGACTCAGCTTCACTCTTTTGAGCCTTTAGTCTAGGACTCTCCATAGGAAGACTCAGCAGACTGGAGCAGGCCCCACAGGACAGCACTGTGTGCTTGTCTGTTCACATCAGAGGTCCATGGGACCTCGATCTTCTGAGACTTCAAGGTTTCTCTTCTCTCTCGGCATCTGTCTCAGAAGTTTCTACAATGCATCGATGAGCTTCCTTTCTTTTTGAAGGAAGACCCAGTGACTGCTTCCAGGAAGGGAAGCCTCCCGGGAGGAAGCACACAGCAGGTTGAAATCCTGAGGAGAATCAGACAGACTTCTCCCTGCAGTGCCCTGGATGAATGATCGCCTCGCCCTGAGCAACAGTGCAGTGCAGGGGGAAGAGAGTGGCTCTGCTTCCTCACCATGGAGCCCAGCATCTGCAGAGTCCATTTGGACGTGTCATGGTGTAGAACTCTTCCCTGTTCCCTATCAGGAGATGGCAGGACACAGAGCCCCTCACATTCTCCTGGACGGAAATGGGAAAGTCAGTGAGTATACAAACTAACAATAATGAATCACATCAAAGGAGGAAATTACTGTGTATAGTGGAAGAGTTTCCACTCAGGAAAAATAATGATACCAAGATTTTACATTGATTCCTTGTTGACAGAATTGTGAGTAAAATTAAGGAAAATTTATGAAATGCAATACCAATGGCCAGAGATCGTTGTGTAATTGTTATTGGGTATGTCCTGGCATGTAATAGAGGTACTGCTGAATATCCCAGAGTAGGCGTAGGTGGACACACCCAGGCTCATAGATAAACAGAAGCACACACAGATTCTGGTCTGTTCCTGCGATGATCTGTGACAGGTCTTGTCCAAGACACTGTGGAAAGTCAGCACTCACCTGCTACTTCATACATTCCCAAGGCAAACTTTGGGCCACTGTGGTCCATAAACTACTTACGATGATTACTTTGCACTTAAAGCCTGGGAGAAGGTGGTATGCTAACTTGGAATATGTGCCCGCAGACTCCAAAGTACCTATTGTTGAGTTCTATTTGTTCTAGACAAAATAGTTTGAAGAAGTACACACTGTTGGATCACCACATCTTTGTCCTATGAATTCTCTGTGGCCTTAGAGAAGAAAAATTATATGTTAAAAGAGAAGACCACAACAGAAGAGGTTTTTAATGTTGACTTGATCTATCTTTCTATACAAATCAGGGTTCTCCAAAGAAACACAATACATACATACATGTAAATATCCACACATATATACATATGTGTGTATTTATATGTGTGTGTGTGTATGGAGAGAGAAAAAGATATTGTGGGAATTATACATTTGCAGGAGCTGAGAAGTTCCATGATATGCTGATGGAAAACTTCAGACCCATGGAGCTCATGGTACAATGTAGAAGGCTGGATCTGCAAGGTTTTTCATGTGAATGAAGTAACTTTTGTTCTGAGTCCCAAGGTCTGAGAACTTGGGTAGGAGACTGGGCAGAGGCTGGCGATACAAGTCCCAGCCCAAGTCCAAAGGCCTCACACTCACAGTGCCAATATCTAAGGGCACGCATGAGGGGTGCCCAGCACAGGTAGAGAGTGAATTCAGCTATTCACCCCTCGGTGGACGGCTGAAGCCCACCCACCATGACAAAGGTAATCTTCCACAGTCAGGGAACTGACCCAGATGTTACCTTCTTCGGGAAACTGTCACAAAGCACCCTTACCCCAGGCAAGCTGACTCATAAAGTTACCATCACACCCTTTAAATCATGCCAAGTACCGTGGAGAGGAATAACCTAACGCCAGGACTTGGTGTACATAACTGCTAAGAAGTAAGTAAGCTTAGCTGAGTGATTCAAAAGGTGATCTTATATGGATGGTGTCCTGATAGCCACAGAAGTTTGATGAGAACTTACTGAATTTTTTATTTCTGCAAAAAAGTTAAATTGATAAGTAAAATGTTCAAAAGTTAAAATAATATAAAAGATGAATTAATAAAAGAACTTTAATTTTTTTTAATTTTCAAAACTAAAAATGCATCTTCTAATCCTTGTACATAATTTAAGAAAATCAAGGCCTAAAGAAGTATCTCTTGGGTCCAAGATCACAGCATAGGCCAAGCTGAGCATTAAACTCATCACTTTGGACTTCTAGCCCATCGTCCTTCCCCTGCCTTCGCTTTACAATAGGGATAAAATTTTATCCTCACCTCCGGGAAGAAATTCATTGAAGTCTCTGGTGCACTAAAGCTGAAATTCATTTCCATATTAAGCTCTCTTGGGACATGGATCTAATTGCTAACTACTGTGTGCTTTCCAGGGGCTCCAAAGTGTCCTTTCAAATGACAGAACACTTCAGAAGAAGATATTCTAGCCTCACATAATGGGATAGGCATGACTGGACCACCTGGGATGTTTCAGAATAAACACAAGGGGTACTCAGCCGCTGGTGCACACTCAAGTCAGTGGGGGCCTTGTGACCCCGCTACGGCCTCATCCAACTACCGCTGGATTGTAGGTCTCCTGAATCATGGAGCCCAGCTAGCTAGCATTGTCTGAGAACTTGCCCAGATGGCCTCAACCAGCTTAGGAGATGAGACAACAGCCCCAACTGACCAGGAGCCCAGCCACCAGCCCCACCCAACGTTAAGATGCTCCAGCCAGCCGTTCCCTGCTGCAGAGCACTGGCTGCTCACCGGTCTACCCCAGGGTCCTGCAGGCCCTGTCTGATTCTGATCTCCATGGGCCCCTTCCTGTCCACAGACCCAGCCAAGTATTCCACCCAGAATCCAGGATGGGCTGACTTCTGAAACATTTCTCTTGCTGAAGACAGACTGCAAAGACTGGAAGAGGTGATGACTTCTTTCCACATGCAGACATCAACACAGACTACAAGGGTCATGAAGAACCAGGGAAACCAGCTGACACCAAAGGAAAGCAAGAAAACAGCAACAACTGACCCTAAAGAATTGGGTTTAGGGGCTGGGGATTTAGCTCAGAGGCACAGAGCCTGCCTGGCAAGCACAAGGTCGTGAGTTCAATTCCTGGTACCGGAAAAAAAAAAAAAGAATTGGGGTTATACGAGCTGCCTGACAAAGATGAAGGATTTGAATTGGGGTTATACAAGCTGCCTGACAAAGACAAAGAAACATGAATTAAAATGACAAATTCAACAGAGAGCTTTAACAGCACACATGATCAAGCAGGGGAAAGAAGTAGAGATTTTCAAATAGGTCATTTATATTACGCATTTAGAGCAGCAGTAAGAAAAGAACAGAATGAAAAACGGTGAAGAAAGCCTAAGGGACTATGAGCACCATCAACAGAAATGACGTACGAAAAAAAAAAAAAACCAGAAATGACGTACGATATGGAAATCTCAGAAGCGAAAGAGAGAAGAACAAACAAACAAACAAAAAGCCACTAGATATAAATGCTGGGAAGAAGGATGAGGAAATACATACTCTTACACATTGTTGGTGGGAATATGAAATGGCATAGCTCCAGGGGAAGGCAGAAGTTCCTCAAAAAATTAAAGACAGAACTACCGTATGACCCAGGAATCTCACTTCTAAGTGTATCTCCAAAAGATTTGAGATCAGGTTCTTCAAATGATACCTAACTTCTATTTTCTCTGCATTACTTATAATATCAAAAGTATAGAAACAACTCAAATTTACATCAAAACATGAATGAATGGAGAAATTGTTCCATAAAACCCCAGTGGGATATTAACCAGCCTTAAAAAAAAAAGGACATTCTACCATTTGAGACAATTTTGGACAGCCCAGTAAGATGTAATGCTAAGTGAAATAAGTCAATAACGAAGGACAAAAATGGTCCATGTCTATAATGTGAGGCTTGTAAAACAGTCAAATGCACACAAATACACAACAGAATGGTCATCCCCAGGGGCAGGGGAGAGGGAACAGGAATCTGTCCTGCGGCATGAAATTGAAATTATAAGAGGAAAGTAAGTTTCAAAGACCTGTTGAATACCATGTTCCTGGAGATAGCAACAAGACACCGCAAACTTTCAAATGTAATAAGAGGAGAGAACTCATTTTAAACATACTTGCTATAAATAAATACAAAACAGAGGGTCACAAGAAAACTTTTGGAGGTAATGAATAGATTGAGTACCTTGATCATGGTAGTAACACAAGTATACACAAATACCCACATTCATTATATCGTGTACATTATGTGGAGTTTTGGTGCACTCAATTTTAGCTCAAAAATTGTCAGAATATTTAAATTTTAAAAAGTTTCAGGGTTATCAGGCATCATCACCTTGGCTGAGATGTGTCCACATCCATTTTTAATACCTAAAACCCAGCGTGCCCCAGTCCTCCCTGTTCCACCAGGTACAGCGATTCGGAGACTCCCCAGCAGCTTCTGAAATGTACTGTATCTCTAGCACATTTCCCAGATAACAGAGCAGCTCACAATGGGTGTTTGAGTATTTGTATTGCTTAGAGGTTTGGGCAAGTTATTTGAGCACTCTTAGCATATACTTTAATTGTGAAGCAGGGTAATACCACCTACTCAACATGGCTGTGATGAAGATTAATGAGATGATGTACAAACTGTTAACACAGGACACTTGGCAGGTGGGCTGCGAAGTTCTACCCCCGCACTTTCCTTGGAACTGACCGTGTACTGGCTCCATCTCACCTGCATCCTAAGTGCTGGCTTCCTCCCTGGGCTGCTGGTAGAGGGGGTAAGGGCATGAACAGAAAGCAAGGGTTTGCTCTGTAGGAAAAAGTTATCATGCACACTCAGGGTTCTGATATTGAATGGGCACAGAAAGTTTTCCAAGTAATCTAGAGATTTTTTCAAAAAACAATTGCCTCTGAAAAATAGCATACATAAACCTTGAAAATTTGCTATTTTATCATGCCATTTAGTATAATCTCCACTAAGAAAATAATGGACACTGTGCACGGCGCATACTAAGCATTCCGTCAGTAAAGGGGCAGACAGTGAGGTGTACTTATTTACAGAGAGAAGGACAACACCACAAGATGCTGGTGTATACTGTGTGTTCATGCCTGTAACCAATCCAATTGGAAATTATTCTCATCCTGTTTCTTTTCATCCTCTGAATGATTAAAGTGAAGCTCGTATTTATGAGCTTGGGGAGCTGTATGTATCTAGTTTTAAAACATAATGTCATCAGCTATTGTTCCCAGACCACAAGGCCACCCCCCATCAGGAGCTGCACGCTGTGCTGACCTACACCCTCCTGCGTCACTGTGGAAAGCGTGCACCGCTAAGAGTAGAGACAGGTGTTTCATCAACTTACAGTCCCTTCCCTGACTGGGAAGGCCTGTCCTGAATGTGACTGAGTAGTCCTGTCAAATTATGCACAAGTCACTATGTCTCGTAACCGGGATTATTTGTAGTCATTTGTCTGATAGCGACAAGTATGAAAGTATCTGAGGTAAGTTCCACATTGTCATGATCAGAATGCCGTTTAGCTTTGTCACATAGTGTAAACACCAAGTTTTCCTGCCTTAGCATTTGACCAAAAGCCATAAACTCCATGTGAGCTGTGACACACTTCATTTTCAGTTCCTGTTTGAAGGAAGATAGTGGTGAAATCATGACCTTTCATTTTTGTATTGCTGATGTATTACACCAAAATTAACTTGCCATATTTTCCATCTAAGTCTTGAGTGCCACTATAGTTGAACTGCTTCATCTTCACCAGTCTAAGAAAATTGGAGAGCCTACAGGATTGCTATGTAATTTGTAGTCATGGTGACAGCGATGGGATGCCCCACCTAGCCATGAACAACAGCCTGATTTATCTGCAGGTTATCTTGACTATTGCATAATGTGCTTGTAAAATCATGTCTCAGACACCAAGTACATATCAAGATTAAAAAATTCTGGGCCCAAGATTAATTTTCTAAAACCAAATATATTTCAAAGATAAACACACAGAAAATGTGACCAAAATTCTAAGAAGAAAATAAACTAAATTGATTTCCATGGAAAGTACCCTATTACAGTCTTCTGAAGACTCAGATAATGATGAATAAGGAAGTGAATCTATTGTGTCAATCTTATCTTGAGTACATATATTTTTAAAAACAGTAACATTATCATATATTTCAATGCTTGTGGAGTCCTGTGTCTAAAAGTATTGGTTTTATCTGAAAAATGAAATGACTGATGTAGTAGTTTAGAGACTCATTGTGATAAGTGTCTGAGACTCCACAAAGACTCAGTGATGAATGTGCTGGCATGGGCAGCTCCACGCTGAGAGTCCTGCATGTGCGGGTCCCCTTAGAAAGGTGTCAGCTTCCATTTATTTCGGGGCCATTGAATTTCCCTTTTGTTCCAGGACAAAACTAAATCAGTCATATCTTGTAGACATCGCGGAATGGAATAATAAAGACAGAGGAAAGGGGACACAGCATCCTGAAAACTGTTTTGGAAATTTCCTCTAATAAAACTCTAACATCTCTGATAACAGATCACATTCTTTAGACAATCCCAGGGCTGCAAGGGAACAGTATTAATCACAAATATGTGATTCCATCAATCATTTCTTTAAAGCAACTTAAAGTTTTTTATTGTTGGTTTTATAATATTCTATGGCTTTGCGAAAAGAAAGAAGTATATAAGTGACTATTTGCCTGAAAGTAAATGTTGGAAATGCTGCTCAGTACTTGACCATGTGTTCCTTGGACCACGTGTTGCTCTTTGAGTGTCAGGAAGATCAACGCCAGTCGGAGTTTCCAGGGGAAAAGCCAGGATGGTCACTCCAGACAACCTCTTCTGTGGGTTAAACGACCCTCGGAATCTACAGATTCAACCACCTGGTGCCGTTGGGCTTGGAGAGGGAGTGAGGGGAGACCACAGTGAGGCAGGCAGTCACGCCTCCGGGTGGCAACTGTAAATTTCAGAATTTCTCATTTTATTAAAAACTATGATTTTAAAAATTTGGTTATCATTGTGAGTCAAATGTTCCTGTCTAGAGATCCGTCCAGGACTCCAAAGGTCTTTCTCTCCAACTGGAGTAGTTTCATCCTCTCAGGAGCACGTCAGTAGTTGCAGGTGTTCATCAGTTGCTTTCTGTTCTGCAAAGAAGACATATACAAGGAATGTAAAGGACCTTGTTATACGAGAGCTCTTAGAAATGGCGACCGTGCCTTCCGAAGGCTCAACTTCACCTTGATTATCCATTCTGAGAGGAGGACAAAGTAACTTCTTTGAGCCCAGTTCCCAGAAAGGACTAAATATTTGTGTGTGTGCATGTGTGTGTGTGTGTGTGTGTGAGTTTTTCTTACACTCTGGGTTTGTCTACTGGGCTTGGCTTGGCTTGGCTTGGCTTTTGCTCATTCCTATAAAGTGAAGGTCACAAACCCAAGGATTCCTATGCCAGTATTTCTGCCTATCACATTTTCACTTACCGTAAACATAGATGATGGACATAAACAGGAAACACCACACTGTCATCTGCCCCTGGTGCAGCCTGCTGGGGTCATTATAAACGATCCTACCCAGCAGCAGGAGGACCCTAGAAGAGCTCCTGAGACCCACACACACTCGACCTGACTCCCAACTGAAAACTAACGCAATCATTTAAATTATAAACTCATCGTTTAAAAGACGAATTCAAGCACAGTTCTGGGGCTGGGGATTTAGCTCAGCGGCACAGTGCCTGCCTGGCAAGCGCAAGGTCGTGAGTTTGATTCCCAGTACCGGGGGAAAAAAAAAAATCAAGCACAGTTCTTCATGGTATCCTTTCCGTTAGAGCCAATGAGGGGTTCGAGTTTTTCCTCTAGATTTTGTGTTCTATATTACTTCAGAAATAAATCACCAATTACATGTGAATCTCTCTTGTAATGCCTATAACTTTAGTTTTTAAAAATTTTCCTTACCATAGATATTAGCTGAACATACCCTGTTTCAGTACCTCTCTGCTTTCCTTGATTCAGCAGCTCTCTTCCTCACCACAGTAAGGAGCTGGGGGTCAGACGTTGCAATTTGATTTTATAATTGAGAGCCTTCGTAATAGTCAAAATATTTCTAGTGAATGTGTATTTTGTGTAAGAAGTATTTTTTGTAAATTATCTTTGCTCACCACCAGTAAGAACATAGAAAATTCATATTATTTTAATGCTAATTCTATATATTTAGTTAATAAAATAAATATACTTCAAAATCCATGGACAATTATCAAATCAAATTTTACTTAACGCTCAATTTTGTATAACTAGCCCTGATTTGTCCTGATGACTGAGTTCTTCATATTACAGCCCCTTTGCTATTCCTTTGCCTGGCTCCCACCTGTAGTCCATGCTATCCAATAAAACATAGAATCTTGCCAGGTATGGTGGTGCACACCTATAATCCCACTACTTAAGAGGCTGAGGCAGAAAGATCACTGCAAGTTTGAGGCTAGCCTGGGCTACATGGTGAGTCCAAAGCCAGAATGAAGTACATGGCAAAACCTTGCGTCAAAGAACAAATAAATTTAAAAGAAATAGAATCCTGAAACCTGAAGCACTTTTGCTTTTGAACATTTCAAAGACTCAATGATCATTTAAAAAAATAATTTTAAAAAGTCATCTTAGAGTTATTTTATTGAATATTTTCAAATTAATACATGCTCATGATAAAACAAAACCCAAAGTAATACAGATGAAAGATCTAATCTTTATAACTTATTTCTCTCTAAGAATATCCATGGTTAACTCTTCCATATACGGTATACCCTTTAAAAAGTCTATGTATACACATACACATGGGTATTTATGTGTATCCTCATTGATGTAGATACATGCTTTTATATTTTCACCATAATTATCCTTATTAACACACAGACAGCTATTTCATTAATTGGGTCCCACAAAACTAGCCTATTTAGCCTCCACCAAGTAAACATTTAGCTTATTTCTTCTGCTTTGCTAAAACTAGTAGTACTACAATTGATATCCTTTTATCTATGAACACTTGTGCAATTAAACCATGAGATGAATTCCTAGAGATAGGCTTCCTAGGCCAAAGTATACATGCTTGTGGAAATTGGATCGATATGGGTAGATTAGTGTCTTTCAAGGGTAAGGCCACTTCACATTTTTACTATGATTGCATACAAATCTTTTTACCCACACTGTAATCAGAACTGGATACAGAAAAGGATTCTGCACTGTTCTAACAATGTTTTCTCTTCCACACATGACAGAAACAATAGTTCTCAGCGATGATTAAATAACTACAATTAGTGGTCAAATGTTACATAAGTAAGTGAGAACAATTCTGATGTTTTCCTTTGCTGTTCATCTTTAAGAGAAAGAACAGTGAGAGGAGGAAGGAAAGCAACGCTATGATTTTGTCTACATTTAAGCAGGAACATGCTCAAGGTACAGAAATTGGAAGCAAGATCTGAAACATGAGCTCTCTTTTGTTCCACAAGTGTACTGTAACAGGCACTAGTCAATAAGAATCTGCCTTTCAGCACGGTGAAGTTTTCAGCAGCAATAATTATGTCTGTGTATTTCATTTTCTACTTTAAGGAAAGCTTGTGATGCATGCAGAGTATGCACAAGGCTCCCAGAGTGGGCGAATTACTCCCGCGCTAACTCCTTTTATCTGGCCACCACTCGGCCAGTCTCCCAACATAGGAAAGAATAGAGTATGCTGAGTCTTCAAGGAACCTCAAACTGAATTTGAGTTTAAAGTCTACTTTTCCCATTGAATAATGCAGTGAAGGCCTGCTGCATGTATAAAGGATATTCCTGAAGGCTTTTTGTTCTACGTCCTAAACAAACAAAATAAACTACAAAAAAGGCTCTAATAGATACTGGGCTTGATTAATCAATTTACTCAGTCTCATTTTAAAAATAAAAGGATGTTAATACAACAAAAATATGTACCTACAGAACAAAAGAAGATCAACAGTATAAGAGGCTGTAAAATTGTCCTTCAAAATGTAATTATTGCTTTGTGTAAGCATTCTGCACAAGACGGTTTAAATTATAAGAAGGCATCAGGACTCAAGTAACAATTCCATTCAAATTTCTTTCAATGCATTTGAAATATAAAAGCATGTATCTACATCAATGTGGATACACATAAATACCCATGTGTATGTGTATACATAGACTTTTTAAAGGGTATACATGTCAATGCATTGACATGTCAATATCTAATCCTATTATTTTGGGGTTTTTGGTTTGTTTGTTTTATTTCTTTTAAGTCCTATGCTGCATTATATATATGTATATATTTTATTTTAAAGAGAATAATAAAAAAGAATAGTAAAATACCAACAACATAGACAGACAATACAAATGATACAGGGTTTCAAAACAAAATGATAGGAATTAACAGTCACTATTATATTATATATTGTTATCATCAACGAAATTGCTCAGATTACCAGATGCAAGAATGCAAGATTGATCAAACCACTAAAGAGAATAAAAAATAAAAACAAAAAAAAACCACATTAGAAACGATACAGAGTTTCACTAGACAGGATGGTAGGAATTCACCAATGGCTGTTATATTGCATGTTGTTGTCTTCAAATTAGTTTTTCAGATTACCAGATATAAGTATGCAAAATTGGTCAAAAAGAGAAAAAAATTAGGCATTAACTGTTCCTTTCAATAAACCATTAGACTTCAGCACAACAGCTATCCCATATATAAGTAAAGAATAACTGGGATGGGAGAAAGGAGAAAAGAAGGAAGTGAAACATATATATGTGTGTGTGTGGGGGGGGTATATATGTATACATATATGCCTATATATATGTATATGTGTGTGTGTGTGTATATATATATAGGCATTTCTGCAAGGAAGACATACAAATGACTAACAAAGTTAGTTATATATATACTAACATATATATGCAAAAGATAGATAAGATGGTTATGCTAGTGATTTCTTTTAGTTCATTGATCCTACTATTTGGACCACAAACTTGTTGCAACTATAAGCTCCATGCTATACTAATTTTTGGTATGAGTTATTCTGATGTTTTGGGTTATTCTCCTTTTAACTAATACATAATAATCACACTCATTCACAGACTACAGTGTGATGTTTCAATATATACATACTTTATATAATGATCAAATAAATCGGGATATTTAGAACATCTGTAACCTCTAACATTTACCATTTCTTTGTGATAAAAACACTGAAAATCTCTTCCAGCTCTTTTGAAATAGAGAACATAATATTGTTAGCTGTATTCACTCTGCAGGACATCAGAACTTCTCCAATCTAGCTATAATTCTGAATCCATTCAATTTCTCCATGCCCCCAGGGCCCCTCTGTTGTTC
Organism: Chinchilla lanigera; assembly: GCF_000276665.1. Taxonomy (NCBI): domain Eukaryota; kingdom Metazoa; phylum Chordata; class Mammalia; order Rodentia; family Chinchillidae; genus Chinchilla; species Chinchilla lanigera. The sequence goes on from NW_004955410.1 coordinate 5,336,756, forward strand.
TCTGACTTTGGTGAACAGTATCCTGCTATGTATTTCTGGGAGATCAGCTTTATAAAATTCCACCCAACGTGAGATCCTGTTGTATTGATCCTTCTGAGCCCAGGTCCAGCCCTCCTGCCATTAATCTGTGTTGCTATGTGGCCAATAATCAAGATTAATTGATTATATCTTATTCTGGCTTTTGTTTATATTTTCCCATTAGCGATACTGAAGCTTTTTTCCTGCCTTTGTTAGTCATTTGTATATCTTCCCTGGAGAAATGCCTATTCATATCTTTTGCCTTTTTGAATTGATGCTTTTTCCTTTTTGCTGTTGGACTGTTTATGCTTCTTTCGTATTATGGGTATCAAACTCTCATCAGACCCATAGCTTGCAACCACCTTCTGGAGGGAGGTTGTCTCTTCACTCTGTTGCCTGTTTCTTGGTTGTGTAGAGAGCTTTCAACTTAATATTACTTCCATTTGTTTATGTTTTCTTTTGTTGCTGATACTGTTTAGTACTCATTCAGAAAATTCTTGCCAATGCCAGCATCATACAGGATTCCTCTCATTTTCAGTACATAGTTTTAGTTCTTACACTTAAGACTTTGATCCAGTTTGAATTGATTTTTGTAATTGGTGAGACCCAGTGGTCTCATTTCTTCTTTCTGCAGAAAGATATCCAGCTTTGTGTGTTCTTGGCACTTTGTCCAACTCGCTGAGCCACAAACACATTCCCCTGGTTTTGAAGATACACAATTATTGGAACGCTATGGGTGAAACTCTGAATTTTCACACTCTGGTAAAAATAAAAATAGAAATAATTTCTTTCAAGAATATCTGTACTAATGGAGACCACTACAAAGCAGCTCTGAGCAGGATTTAAAATTAACCAAATGGCTTTCCGTGTTTACTTGTGAGTCTGTCCAAGGCCTAGGGCCCTTGTCTGGAGATGGGAGGCAGACTCATAGTAAGTGAACCTCTGCGAGTCACTGGGCCTGGCTGAGGCCTGCAGTGGCTTATGTTGCAGTGACACCTCAAAGACAAGATAAGGCTACAGCTGAGGAGGCCTGGTTCCAACCCCAGTTAACAAGACAAAGACTGTAGCCACAGCCATCTCACTCCTGGGGTGAAGGCCTTTCTGGAGATAACCTAGTTCTCCTAAGTTAATATAATTTATTATTTGAAGAAGTCCTTGAAATGAAATGCCTCCCAAGGTTCTGCTCAGTTCCCATGCTTTCCTCAGTATCCCCCTCCTTTGTTTAAAAACCAAATCAGTACGGGCTGCCCAGAGAAGTTCTTGTCTCAGCCCCTAGCGAATCACAAATTCTGCTAGAGCATTTTGATCTTCCTGGAGCTCTAAAATCATACCACTTGTCTCTTTTACTTCCACCTTCACCATCCACTCATTTGGGAGGTTGCAGGCCTGACTGTACCCAGATACTATACAATTTAACAAAATTCATACTTATTTTGGTTGCATTGTTGGTTAACTAAAGAAAAAATCTGGTTTGCTTTGATGATGGTGTTAATAAAAAGAACTGACCAGTTTACCCAAGGTGAATATCTGCAATGTTGCATACACATGGTCTCCTTCCTTCTTAGGTTGGTATTCAAGGCCCTTCCAAATCTAAAATAAACAACTATTATTTCTGACTTCATGTTCTATCTGACAGAACCTGTTGGTGAGATCCCTTTTCTCTTCTATTTTGGTGCATCTTGTCTGAGCAGAGTGACATCAGATGTAGCTGCCACTCCTCCTAGGCTTCTTTGTAGCTAACTATGGTGCTCAATGGATACCAAGTCTATCCGCGGAGTGGTTGGTAGAATGGAAGCAGGAGATTAGAGTGTTGGTACAATGAAGCAGGAGATTAGAGTGTGGAAAACTGGCTGGGCAAGTGGGCGTGACATATCAATCACAACCAGGACACATGTGCAGAACAGTTCCTGAGCCCTGCACCTGCGAGCAATCAGAGAAAACTATCTTCAACTCTTCTGGCACAAGCTCAAACAGGTTTTTGATAGGACTGCCTAGCACTGTGTCAGAATGGGGACATAAAAGATGGTAGCCATTAAATTTGTGGCCTCTCTAAGCCTTTTCAACAGCCCACTCTGCAGGGTGCATTTCTTTTCTTTTTCTTTTCCCACTTTAATTAGTACACCCTCATTCTGCAGAGCACTACTCTCTTTTCTTACCTTTACTATCTTTACACTTAATAAATGTAAAACCTTGCCATATTTTTCACTCGTCTGTTACACTCAGTCTGTTTTCACTCACTCTGTTACATTGTCCCATACTTTGAATAGGACAATGGCAGCCTGGAAAGAACCACTAAGAAAAGACCACAGCACCCCACTACCCCACTACTACCCCACTCACAGAAGCCCATGATGGGGTATCCAAGACAGCTCACAAAGAATACCAGCATGAAGAGTGAGATTTGCCTGAGAAATAGATCCCACTCACTCTCCTGAATTATCTTCTTCCTTTCTTCTTTTCTTCATTTTATTCTACATGTTGCTGTACAAGGTAGGGATCAAACTAGAAGTGCAAAGGTGAAATAGGGATGCTTCACTCAGCTTATATCAAAGTGCTTTTAAGATGCAATGAAATGGCTGGAGTCCCATCAACTGCATCACACCATGAGAATCTGAAGATAAAAACCACGTGTGCAGAACAAGAAAAGGGAGGCTGTGTTCTCCAGCGATTTCATGGAACTTTCATTTAATCCATAACCTCAAGCAGACTCTGTGAGAACTCCTAAGCTTCTTTCACCTGAAGCATAAACTCTTTTGTGGTTGAGCCTCTGTATTTGAGTCTCCAAAAGTAGTAACAAAACCTCAAAGTTACGGATACCCTTTTACAGCTGTATCTCACATTTCATTTCCTCCAAGTGATCTTCCTGTGGTCTTCCAACAGTCCGTGACTGCTTTGACCTTGAGTATTACACACGCTCTGAACACCGGATGAGTCCTCCCCTGTATTTATTAGTACTTTCCCTCGGCTTCCTGTATTATTGATTACCTTTTAATGTGTAATTTTTAGCCATTCAAATAAACTGCAAATGACCTAAACATAGGCAAAATGTCTATTTATTCTTGTTCTTCTTCAGGGAAAATTTCAGTGTCTTATAATAAATATTTCATAAGCAAGTGAATGAGTAACTCTTTCTTTGTTGCCTGACTAAATACTATCAGTGGGCAAATGTAGATTTGAGAGAATTCTTTTTGTTTTTCTTTTTTCTCACAACTTACCTTAGATGATGTCTGGATAAGATTATTCTAATAGATGTTCATGCAATTCATTCAAGTGAGATATTAGCATCAGTTTCACCACAGCCAAAAAATAAGGTAGCGTCGATTCATTCCTCGAAGATCTTGCAGGTCAAAGGAGAAATTGATATTGAACAAATAGTCACAGTGAAAGATTAAAAAGTATTATCTAAAGAAAAGTGGTAACAGAAAGCTGGTAAACCACGTTGAGTGTAAGGAAAGACAAGATCTCCTTGAAGCCATGATGCTTACCCTAAATTTAATAGTGTGTTTGCTTTTAGTATTTTGACTCAGATCTACTGGACCATGAAAGCCAGATGCAGCCCAGCTTACAGAGCTATGCAAACTGGAGAACCACAAGTACATCTAGCAGCAATGCTTACGAGGCCTAGAAAAAAATGCAGAAAGAAGTGAAAGAACAGTAATAAAATGTGTGGGAGGCTACAGTAGAAGCATTTCAAATTAAAAGGTAGAAGAGGGGAGGAATGGAAGGAGAAGGAGGAAGCAGAGGAAAAGGAAAGAAGAGAAACAGGAGGCGGGAAGGAGGAAGAGGGCGAGAGAGAGAAGGTAAAGGAGAAGGGGGTCAGGGGGCTTGGGGAGATACTTCATATAAATAAACCCATGGGCAGGATTCCAACATCAGTCTCTGATTTCTTCCAGATCTTCATTGTCTAGATGTGCTTATTCATCAATTATGAAACTTAAAAGGGTCTTTTTTAAAAAAGAGAAGCTTTCTTGAGGTATAATTGATATGCAATGGCAAAAATACACAATTTGATTAATTTTGACCTGTTCTTATTTACATGAATACTTCGCCATACTGAACATGTATCACCTTCAAACTCCTTAGTAACCCTTTGGAATCTCTCGCCCAGGTCCTCAGGGAACCAGAATCTTTCTGCAGATTCATTTGCATTTTCTAGAATATTATTTAAATAGAATCACACAGTACATCCTATTATTTCTGGGAAAAACACTATGTTTTCACTTAGGAAAGTTATTCTTGGATTAACACAAGTTATTGGAAGTATCAACATTTTATTTCTTTTTATTCTAGGATACTATTCAATTGTATGAATATACTATAATTTGTTTATTCACCCACTATTGGTGGACATTTGGGTTATTTCCAATTTGGGACTAATACAAATAAAGCTGCTATGAATATTCTTATGCAAGTATTTGCATAGACATAAGTTTTCATTTCTCTTAGATTAAATGCTGGGTGGAGGAATGGCTGAGTCTTACAATACATGTTAAATATTTTGCAGAAAGTGATGAACTGCTTTGCAGAAAAGATGGAGCTACTTTACCTTTCACCGCGACATGTGTGCCCTTCCCGGACATGCGCCCAACTCTGGGCATCTGGAGGTAGCTCACTGTGGCTTACCCCCAATTTCCCCAAGGGCGAGTGCCGCGGGGCATTTCTCTAAGCGCATACTTACCAGCTTTGGTAAATACCTTCACAACCCTCTTGACTCTTTTTACCGAGTTGGTTTCCTCCTACCAAGTCTTGAGAGCTTTCTCTGTACTCTGAACACGGGATGGGCACCTGACCCGTGATCTTTAGTAGGGCATATTTAAGCAAACTGTCACCAGCGTCAAGGGCAAAAAGGAATATTTAAGATGTTTTATGCTGATTTAAAATAATAGAAAATCCAGGGAAGGAAAAGCAAATTCAGAAGAGTTTATTGGACACAAATATAGCTATTTGAACATATATAGAGACTGTGTCATGTAATATCTATAAACAAAGCAGAGAAAAGTCAGTGAGCCAGGAAGTTATGGCCGGCGTTAGACTAACAAATGTGTCCCACAAGAAGCTGACTCCTGCCCTTGCCTTGAGCTGGCCTTCTCTCCTCTTCCGGGGGCGGATCAGGGTAGTTGTCTGCAGTTGCATCATTAGCTATTAATGACTTGGTTAAAATTTCCTGTTGTTCAACCCACACGGCCTTCTAAAGATCCACTTAAGCTCCTATTAAAGACTACATGGGAAAAGACTTACTATTTATGGAACAACCTTGAACATATTTTTAGGCAACATTTCCAGAGCAAGCCCTCGTCCGCTGTGGCTGCCCACCCACGGCAGAGCTTAACCTCACTACCTGGTCCAGAAGGTGATGCTGTAAGGCGGCTGACCAGCACCCAGGAGTGCAGGCTGTCCAGCTCAGCTTAGCGGACAAACAAGGAGAACTGAGAGCAGCTTGCTTCCTCACTAAAGGGCAAAGCCACATTTAAGGGACATCAATAATCGAGTTAGCAAAGAACAACTATTAATTCAGACAGTTCTATCACCATTTCCTTCCTAAGATAAAAATGAAAAAGTCAAGGAAAGCTTTTATAAGGAAAGAAATTCAAATTGACACTATTTACCACAGTAAGAAGGCCTGTACATGTCTGTGCAATGGAATTCAAAATTCCGTAAAGTTACCCTAGAAAGGCGAGGAAAGAGACCTAACACCAGCTTGAATCAGCGTCCTAGCTAACAGCGGACAGCTCCCTTACGGGACCGACCTCAGGATCACCCAAGAAGAGGAAATTAAAAGAGAAGCAGCACCCACTAGTGAACCTGAACCCTTACCTCTGAAATGAAGGCGTTCCAGATGTGAGCGCCATCACTTTACGGCCTCTTTGCTGCCCATTACGCTGTGTGTACTTATGCAAAATAACGGGCACAGGTCAAAGAAGCAAAGCACAGGCCCAGGACGAGGCCACCCAGCCTCCCTCTTCAGCGTGACAGTGACTGTGGCAGTTCGGCACGGACAGTTCTTTCTCACATTTCTCAACCAGCATTCTGCTTTCCAGGCCTTGCTCAGAGCTCTGCCTCTGTGAGTTAAACAGCAAATTAGTTTTCAAATGTTACGTGATCCAGAAAAAAGGACAGTGTGCCGATCCTTTCCAACAAAAATACTTTTCTCTATTTAATAATAATTTCCATGATGATAAAAAAGTTATGCCCACCACTTGGTGATAGTATACGCGCACATTCATAAACCTGCCCTAAGATAAATGTCTTCAAAGATTTTTTTTTATTCAAGGAAAAGAAAAACAAGTTTGCTGTTTATATAACACTCTGTAAATAGTTTATAAATATTTGCTGACAGAATGACTCATCAAGAAAGAAATTCTAGGGAAATCATGAAAATCTAAGTTGATCTTTAGGTATTTGTGCCAAGATGAAGCCAGCACCAAAGCAGAGAGAGTAGAGATACATTTGCACAGACTCTGAAGGTCTCCTCACCAGGCAGCGGGTGGCTGAATGGGTGGAGAGGTCGGAAACATCCCTAAGCCCGAAGTAGGACTGTGGGGATAGCTCCCGCACTCCGGGGACACAGGCTTCCGGCCCCGTCCCTGGGGGTCAGCTCCGAGTGACCAAGCCTTGCCCTGCACTGGCCTCGGATTTCATCACCCTTCTGACCCTGTGCCCTGTTGCCTGGTCTGCTCCAGGTCACTGTGTCCACTTTCCAATGTTGGGCCAGCAACATCAAAGACACAAAAATAACTACTTTACTACACACCAAGTTATTTAAAATTCTTCTTTAATTTAAGTTTGGCTGTAAAAACATGGATCTGTACTTCTGGGGTGGACCACCATGCCTTTACGACAAGGCCAATGGCCCCTCACCATTTGGAGGAAACTGCTTTTCCTGGGAGCAGCGAGTGGTCTCTCCCTGCAGGGCCACCTGGACTGGCTCCCCTCCCGAGGACCCAGGCAGCCTCCCCTGCTCCCTGAATGCTTCCAGCGCTGGGCTCTCCTCCTGTCTACAAAGCGGCCAACCCCGCCCCACACCTCTGGGTCCAGAGCCTCACAGCGTCCTGCTGCACCCGGCTCTGCTGTGCATTGGCCTCTACCTCTCCACTGGCCGGAATGTAATGAGAAAGTTCATGTGCACTTTCCAAAAAGCCATAAGCGTTCTGTGACTTCTAGCCAGCGACCTCAGCCAGTCTCATTCTTCAGAGCTTAACCCCAGCCCTACCTTCTCCACCTCTGCCTGTCCCTGTGTAAGCAGCTGCTGAGCCTTAGATTTCTTATTTTCTCCCGATGTTTATTATAAGCTCCCCAAGGCAGGGACCTGGGGCAGGACCTCTACAGAATGCATTTCCACCTACACTGCTGGCATGTAATAAGTGATCAGATGGTGGTCACTAATAGATAGATACTTCCAGTATACCTCAGAACACTGTCATACTCAGTGGAAAGTAACCACTGTATACGCATTGTTGAATGTTTAATCTAAAGAGAATGAATTATAAATTTAATTATTTAGAATAAATCTTTACAAAAAAATAGTACTACATGAAAAATTTATTAGGAAATTTTTTTAATTTATTTTTTAAGGAAATTTTTTAACTCATAAAATCCAAATCTTTTTTTTTGGTTTTTCTCCGGTACCGGGAACTGAACTCATGATGTTGCGCTTGCCAGGCAGGCGCTTTGCCGCTGAGCTAAATCCCCAGCCCCCCAAATCCAAATCTTTGATGTTCTGTTACCTTGGTGGATTCCAGAACATCATTTCTGTAGATACTAATCATTAAGCTAGTAAACTAGCTTAACTAAAGCAAAGTACTTTCTGAAAAATAAAATGAACAGTACATTAATTTAACAGTACTGAATTACGTACTAAATATAGAGGGATATTGTGGACTGGTAACAACCTCTTGGTTAACAAAATACATACAAATATTTTGCTACACTGATTTTTAAGGGAAATTATATTTTATTGCAATTATATTTTTATTCCTTTATAAAAAACTTTTTAAATTCCCCAATAAAATTTGTTGTATAGTTACACTGTATTTTCTAAACAAGTCCAGTGAAATCAAATAAATACCAAAGATTCCTCTTACTGCAGCTCTTGATTATATAACATTAGATGACCTGATAAAAACATAACAACATAAAGCAATATACACTACACGGTACTTACCGCATCTCATGCAGCTGTATCTCTCTAACACAACAAGGAGCTCTAATGCACTTCCACCATAAACTCCCATGAAGTCATTCAGTAAAGCACAGTTTGCATTTTTCTGGTAGGGAAGAAGATTCAGAAAACAAACTGTGCAGAGTGGAAGTCTGCTAGATTGGCTAATCATCCGGTGAAGGAAAGCAGCAGGGAATAAAGAAGCACTTTGGCTGATTAAAGGCTGATACCATGTTTCCAAAGAAAGTAGTAGAAAATTCACACATGAGTTTAAACACCAGGGAAAGGAGGATAAAGTTTAGAGGAATAAAATTCAGAACTCTAACATAAAAAGGTGGGAAGAAGAATGAACAGCGGGCCAAGTTGTTAAAAATAAAAATATACATATATGAAAGAAAAAGATACTTACAAAAGGGAGAAACATCTCCAAACAAAACCAGAAGCCTACTAAGATATAGGAATAAAATCAACTACATAAATTTCATGCTAAAATATAGAAGTGGTGAATTATCCTCCTAAAACACAAAGGTTGCCATTTTGGGTAACATTTAAAGCGGGTGATATACAAAGGCTGAGAACAGTACAGTGGGCCAGAAGATACTCTGCTCAGGCAAAACTAAGCTGAAAGGAGGCTCGGTATTGTTACCGGCACACGCCAAGACAGGGCAGTAGGTTACAAGATTAAACTGCAGTACATAATACGAAAACAATCTTAAGCTAACTTTCATAAACACATTCACCAAAAAGTATAACAACTACATGAAACTTATTCAAAATGTATCCAAAACATGAGGGAGTTGAGACCACAGAAGAAATCAGAGAGGACACCAACGGAGAGATGACATACTGTTAAAAAATGTACTGGGCTGGGGCAATGTAAGTTCTAACAAAAATAAGATCACATCACTTAAAATAACCAGACTACGGAAAAAGCCTCAGTTTAACTCACTACAAAGCACTGATAAAGATAACGGTAATATAAACACAGAAGCTGGTTTCACTACTGACTACGGATGCAAATATCCTAACCTATGCTGAATGAGGTTAGGGAAAAAGTATCCAGTCAGTGGTAACAGGAAGTATCTTGCTGAGGTTACCTATGATCCCCTGATTGCAAAGCACGTCTTGACTTCAGAAAGAGTAAAATATAAATATTACATGCATACCCTCCCAAATTCAATGAAATCTGTTATAAAATCCCTAGAAATAAAGGTTTTAAAAAGATCCAACCTTGAATCAAGCTGTAAAATCTTACTGAGCTCCTGGATACAACCTTAGATCTATAAGGATGTATTTTTAAAGTTCCCCAATAAATTCCACCATAGAGCCACGCTGGACAAAATAGTCAACTGATGAAAACAACACAAATGTCCACCAAAAAGGAATGGATGTACAAAGTGTGTAATACACACACAGTGGACTACTATTCAGCCCTGAAAAGAAGGCAGTACTGATAACATGCTACAAAACAGATGAAGTTTGAAAACCTGATGCTAAGGAAACAGCCCAAACAAATGATCACATACTGTGTGACTCTTACCTGAAACATCCAGCATAGGTGAACCCACAGGGATAGAGGCACGTTGGAGGTCACCAAGTGTAGGAAACCCGCCTACAAGTTCATCTCTGACCGGGTGCCCACAATGATCAAGCAGACACAGCGTTAGTCTAGAATGCAGGGTGGGGACGGGGTCTCTTCCCTCTCCTGGATGGAGAGCCCGGAGAGTCTGGCTCGCCTCACCTTCATTCCCTCAGACACAGAAAAGAGCAATTCGGGCAGCAGAAGACTCCTCTGCCTGTTATTTGAAGTACGCGCCCGGGGATAGCGCCGGGTCCTAGCGGCGCTGACTTTCCCCGCAACGAGCAACGCCATCCGGGAGGGCCGCAGGACACGGACGTGAGCGAGCACAGCCCGGGCCTGCCTCCTTGTGCTCACCACCGAGGTCGCTTAGGCCTCGATCTTCATTACCCGGCGCCCCCCAGCCGACGGCGCAGCAGGGTAGGAAGACCGGGCCGTAGTGTGCGGCGCGCCCGTGCAGGGGGACGCAAAGCTTTAGGCCCAGGGAGCTCTGCGGGGCTCAAGCCCTTGTGCAGGGTGCGCGAGGCCCCGAATGCAGACCCTGAAATTGAGAGAAAAGAAAAAGTGATTGTCTGCTATGAGAATTTCACCTCCATAAAAAATGGGTGCTATCTCCAAAAAATAATGCGTAAAGGTCAGCTTGGTGTTACACTCAGGCAGAGCCGGCCATCGCGCGTAGCGGCCGTGGCAGTACCTCAGGGCTGCCTGGAGATCGCTCTCAAACGTTTCCTTCGTGTATTCAGAGCATCTGAAATGTTTTTAAGAGGAAAACGTGATTTATGACGCGATCAGACACACACACACTGCAAGGCGCTCATGGTGCACAGTGAATAGCTCCGTGTGCGGAGCGAGGGCAACTGCGGGGAGCCCCCTCGAGGTCCCAGCGCGCCCCACCCTGACGCCCTCGCCCCTCACCGCAGCTCGGTGGCTCCTCCAGCTCTGCAGGCTCAGGCTGGGCCGGCACAGCGCAATTCCCTGCTCCAGCCCAGCGAGCCGGGCGCCCTGGGTCTGCGGCAGGACACAGGCCTTCAGGCAGAGTCTCCACATCTTTGTCCCCGTCCTTCCTTTCAGGCATTATTTTCCGGATCACTGCCCGTGAAATTTAGTACCACAGATTTCTTTCATTATGCTTTGTGCTTTTTCCTCACTAGGTAGTTCAGGCAGGTCTTGAACTCACTACGGAGGCAATGTTGGCCTAGAGAACTTATGGTTAGCCTCCTGCCTCAGCCTCGCAAGTGCTAGGATTACAGGCTTGCACCACAACGCCTGGCTAATGTCACAGATTTATTATATGTTTGTTGATGTATGCCTGATGGTGATGTATGCACAAAAATAGTAAGGTTCTTTTCCCACTCCCATGAGCAAACTTCTGCCCCTCCAGGAAGGTCTGAGTCGCATTGAGAAGGCATATACTACCGTTACGTCAGCTGAATGTGTCTTGTGATACTCCTTATATTCCTTCTATTGCAATTTGTAAAAGTAAATTGAGTAGCTAAATTTTGCTTTTATTCATAGAAAGGAGACTTAGACCACATTTCTGAGACTGCTGGGGGATCATTTAGATTAGCAGCGTAAGGAGGGGGCTAACGGCGGTCATCTTTTGAGAAGTCACCTGCTGGGCCGACGCCCGCCTCCCTCGCGGTGGCTGGAAACATGCGGTCCGGACTGGGGGAGTAACACACACAGAATTGGGAGGTCAGTCAGCAAATGCCTTGTTTCCGTGAAGAACTGGCATTGCAGAGAACCACAGCAAATCCAACAGCAATTCTCCCACAACGCTGGTATCATTTATGTGTTCAACTAACTTATTCAAAGGTTCTGCGCAGTGATACCTACCCTAGTCCGGATTTTGAAAATGAAAACAGGAAAAGCACTTCAACTGCCCCTGCGGGGGCGCAGACACACACGCAAGCAGTGTTCCCTCCGGCCTCAGGGAGTTCCTGCGTCCTCACGGTAAGAAGCCGCTCGCTTAGGCTCTGGCCGCCCAGGACCGCGGGAGGGGTGCACGCAGCCACACGCGGCGGGACCACCAGGCCACGGCCACGGCTGCGCTTGGGTCGGGCAGGAGCGCGGAGCAGGGCCTGCACAACCCTCCCACGGATTTGTTCCTGCTCCCGCGTCTCTCTCTTGCCTGCCCTAGGCCACGGTAAATAGCTCCTGCCTCCAGGGTGTATCCCATCAGGACACTTAAACCAGAAACAAGCTAGGTGTGCGCATGTATCTATGCTTAATCATTTAGCCTATTATACTGTACAGTGTTTATTTTTAGCCTTACCAGTGGAAAAGATTCTCCTGTTCCATGTCTTAAATTTTTAAGGGAAGAAATCTGAAATGCAAATAAACGATTTCATAGGTTTTTCACACTGCCTTCAACGGAAGGAATGGGAGGCGTCATCAGCCGTGAGTGCAGAGCCTCACACGTGACCTGGGAGAGGCAGCCGCAGCTCCGGAGCCTCGGTCCTGCTCCTGTACGACTCGCTCAGCAGTGGCTCCAGCCTGCAGGGGTGGCTGCCAGTCTCAGAGGGCCAGAGAAGAACCCAGGAAAGTGAGCAGCTCCTTGGAAACTTCCAGATACTGCTTCATGATGGGTACAGGGGTACATGGAGGCCCAGCTACTCGAGAGGCTGAGACAGGAGGATTGCTGGTTGGAGGCCAGCCGGGGCAACACAGCAAGAGCCCATCTACAACAGAGTACTGTTATGATAACAGTAATATTATTCTCTTGGCTATTCTTTTATTATCCTAAACTGTAACTGGTACAATGCCTGTCCATGAAAATGCATATTAAAAATGTGTCAGCGAATGAATACATTCAATTATATGTGAGTCCTTAGACTGTGTTTACTTAAATTGAGTACTTTCTCGTGTTTTTTTCCTCTAATGTTCTTCTTTAAAGACAGGGCTTCCACTGTCCCTGGAAGTAGAGTTGAGATGACATTTCCCTTGTGCATAGATTGATATTCTACACAGTGCTCAGAATTTCAGTTTAACATTAAGGGTCAAGAACAGGAATTGCCTGGAACTTAGGTATCTGTGCAAGTGTTCAGTTATTTAAAATGAAAATTCTGAGGTGGGGGCAGAGAAAATCCGTAAAGAATATAAAGGTTTTGTTACAACAGTCTATAATTTTTTCTGAATCTTATAATCTAGAAAACTGATGCATTAACTGATTACAGTTAGGTTTCCCTAAAAATAGTCCATAGGATCTAAACCAGTGCTTCTCCAACAGTAACCAGCAGGTGAATTTTGTTGCAATACAGACCCTGGTGGAGAAGTTCACAGATGGTGTCTGAGACACCCAAGCTTGTGTGATGCTGGTCACGCTGTCTGCAGACCAGTTAGAAAACTGAGGACCAAAGATCTTAAAATATTCCATGTTCTTTAAGGCCAGGGATAAATATAACTGTTTTAAGACACTGAAATGAGATGAGGTTTCATTTTTTACAATGTAATTTTATCAGCAAGTTGGTCAACAAGACAAATTTTAAGCTTTTCCTCATAGCTATCATTAACCACAAAATAAAAATAGCACATGTCCCTCTGTGAGTGAAGAGTGTAACAGGTAAACAGAGACAAGTTAACTTAAAGTAGGTGACAACTGTGATTGGTGGACTTTTTTTTAGCTTTCCATAGCAAGTCTGGAAAGGAAGAAAATAGTTGTGCTTGCAAAAGAGCACTCAAATGTCAGCTTTAATTAACAGAAAGGAAAGAGGAGATGAAGGTCATGCCGGAAGTCAAATACAAATGGGAAATTATCTCTAATGTATGTGACAGGCAATAGTTCACTCTTCTTAATATATAAAATAGTCCTCTACAAAAAAAGGTCCAATTTTTAAATTCATAAAGGACTTGAACCTGTCACACGGAGGAGAACAAGTTTTGCACGTATTTTAGAGATCGCGGTGTTAACGACTGAGTCATTGCGCAGGGAAATAAGATGCTGCTCTTTAACTGCTTTATTCTGAAATTCAGATTTTTCTAATCTAATCAAAGAGATGGTGAAATTGACAGTCACAAAATCGGTTTTACATTGGTAATTTTTAAAAACAATTCAGTCATCAGGATCAAGGTTCTTAAAATACTCATGTTTGCAGGAGCGTTAAAGATTTGCCATTTAGAACAAGTCCTGTGCAGCTGTGATGTGACTAATTTCCAGCCTTGACATTTGACGTGTTCTTCTCCATCCCTGCTCTTTTTTGGTTTTACTGAAAGGAAAAATAACTTCCTCAAAGACTGGCTTCTTCAAGAGGACGGCCTCATGTTCCCTCTGTCCACTTTTGCCCACACAGGAATCCGGGCAGCATGGAGCCCCGGGCCACTGCTGTGTGCTCCCACTGGCTGAATCTGCGCAATCTTCCTGAGCTTGTGCGGGCGTTCCCTGCAGGGGACCTCACCTCATCAGCAACAGCCGAAGCTGCTCACCTCCGCACTGCAGCTGGGTGTCCCCAACCTGTAGGCACACACCCCAATGCCGAGTCTTTTCCAGGACCACACGCCGGTGGAGCTCTTTAGGGTTTTAGGGCAAGGAGATCACCCCACACATTTTCCCTGAATGGGGAAGCAACGTTCTCTTGTCAGAATTCAACTCCCCTTTGGAAAGGGATTTCCTCTCCTGTCCACTGTGGCTGCAGCAGAACACAACTCCAAAGCTTACCGAGTACCAAGTTTACTGACATGACCTGTCCTAAAAGACTTCAGCTCAAGTGATTCATTTTGGGAAAAAACACAGGACACTGAGTGCCTGAGTGTGTGACTCACTCACTGGTCCTACTGTCCAAGGCGTGAGCTTGGTTACTTCTCACCAAAATCCTTTTTGAGGTTTTTGAATTTTGGACCGTGTGCCTTTATTAGTTACTCAAAAATTAGTTATACAAAAGTCAAGTCAGCGCCAAGTCTTCTGACCAGCGGCTCACTCCCTGCCTCATAGGCCCCCAGAGGGAGGGCCCCCGGCGCATGGGGAGCCATGCGGCAGGGAGTGCTGTTGCGCGCTGCCCCTTAGGCTGGCTGCCGCTGCTCATTTGAGAACTATCATGACACAGAGAAACAATGACACAATTGGCCCACCATGCACCGACTGCAGATGCCCACCCACAGAGGGGTGTGAATCATTCAAACATGGAAAAACCCCTGGAAATACATGCCATACAACGGGCCACTCTTGCTCCTGCCATTGGGAACCAGAAAGGTCCAGAGTCAGCGGAGAAGCAGCTGCTGAACAAGGACTCAGAGAACATGAGAATGCAGACTAAGCTGGAGGAGTCAGAGGTCCTGT
Source organism: Chinchilla lanigera (assembly GCF_000276665.1). NCBI lineage: Eukaryota > Metazoa > Chordata > Mammalia > Rodentia > Chinchillidae > Chinchilla > Chinchilla lanigera. Next base: position 5,351,783 of record NW_004955410.1, read on the forward strand.
GGACTGCAGTCATGAGAGCCACTCGGAAGCTGTAAACCAGGAGGACCTTGCACAGTACCTGCAGAGACTCATTGGAAGCCATTCTTCCCCTGACAGTACAGGCTGTGGTGGAGCTCCAGAGAAGTCTGCAGCAGGATTCCTTCTGCCTGTGCTGACAGTTGGGGAGAGGACACTAACTGGTTGTGGGGTCCCAATGCGATGGGAGGCTGGAGAGAAAACGCTACAAAAAATGGCTTTGGCCCCAGATGGCTCACTTGATTTTTGACAACCTTTAGGCCGTAACTACTTGTTAGATCCTTCTTGTGTATCTCTGTCTTCCTGAGAAACCACTTTGAAGATACCACCATGTATTACAGCAGTCACTGATATTTTCCTACTAATCTATCCATAACTCTGTAATGTTTGTATTGTTCCTATCCTATTTCATAAATGGATCCATGTTTATTATTATGTGTTTCCTACAACAATCATTGAGAATTATTGAATGATTATTCAATAGGTCACTCAAGTATAGTTCTATTTATATTCTTTAGAAGCCACTTTGAAGATACCTAAGTAAAATACAGCAACTATTGATAATCTCCTACCTCTTTTGTCTGTAACTCACTGTTATTTGTCTATTTGTCTTCCTGAGAAACTATCTTGTAGATAACAATATGAAAAATAATAACCATTGATAATTTCTTACCACTTTGTCTGTAATTTGGTAAGCCCCCCCATTATTGTGTTATCCTTCTTTTACTCTTCAAAATAAAAAAAAATTTTAAAAAAAGTCAAGTCACTTCATCATTATTGTGACTTTAGACATCAATTTCAGTGTATTTAGGTCTATCCTTCACTTACTTGCCTAGGTGCTGAGGACTGAACCCTGGTTCTCACACGCGCCAAGCACATACTGTATCACTGAGTTACTCTAAGCCTGTACATCATATTTTCAGTAATCCCCAGGATTCTAAATGCAGTAATCTATATACTCATTCTTCTGCTGTTGAACATGGGTCTTTCCCAGTTTCTGCTCAAGCAGACTGCATGCACTTATCTGACGACCCCTCCCCCATGTGCTCATGCCAGCCGTGCTGGGATGCACTCCGCTGTCCACTGCTGATCCTGTCTCAGAGCTCCTGTCCCTAGACCTTGGGTCTGGCCTTTCTGGCCTGTTCTCAATGACTCTAAGTCCTGTCCATCCTTACAGCCTGTTTTCTAACCGCCCTGGCCCATCTTCATTTTTCCTTTCATGTATTATCTATGTATGTGCAAGTGCTGGTGAACAGCTGCGGTGTGTACTACAGTAACGTGTGCATTGCTGTTACTCCCTCTCAAAACCGTCCCGTGAACTTCTAGCCTTCTTATCTCTCCCTGTCTGGAGCAGCTTCTGAAGCAGCTCTGGAAGTCCTCTTTCCTGAGGGTCTTTATGGTTTACAATGAAAGGTACCGTGAGCTCTGATGGCAAGCACCATCCTACAGAAAAGGGGGCTCAGAAAAACAGGGTGCTTTGTCCTCACCCACCTCAGCCACTGGATCTGGCAGTGTGTGATCTTCTGCTCCTCCCCAAAGTCAGATGGACCATGAAAGGAACATGATTTAAGTTTATTGAAAACATGGATACAGCCAGGAGAGCACAACTGAAGACTCCTAGGAAAGAGGACCTCCAGACCTGCTTCAGAAAGCAGAAGGAATGATGAGACAAGTGTTTGAAGTTAGGGGGAGGATTCTGAGTAGGAGTAAGACAGTGTATCTTTTACTGTAATAATTATTTTTAATTTAAGCATTCATTATATGTTTAAGTCCTGTCTCACATTATCTTTCTGGGCATATTTTCTTATGTAAACCAGGAAACCTCAGTGTCAACCTCAGAGTATATGTGAACACTAAATAAAACGCATTTGGGGAAAACATTATACAAGCAATTAAGCACCATAAAAATGCAAATGACAGCATTTGCACAGCTGTAATATTTTATAATTATTTTATTATATCACTGATTAGGTGATAATTTGCTGCACTGGTGTCACTGCTGCACTACTTACCATTCTGTGTAACTGCTGTCTGCACAAATATTGTGTCTTTAGTGATGATCAGTGCTTTTTAGGATTCACTATCTGTGCAGCTTCTATCCACACGCACCATGGGCACCCTGCATTTGGAGATTCTCAAGAGCATTGATGGGCTAGAAAAGCTCTTCTGTGATTGATTATATTTGGAATTGACATTATGAACTATTCTATACAGAATTTTTAAATGAGACAAAGGTGGAAATGATGGTTTGTGCCTAGATGTTCCCTCAAGCCTCATGCAGGTGTAGGGATTGGGCTTTTCAGAGGTGGCTGAATCTAGAGTGTGTTACTGAGTCATCCCAACCCAATGCTGGGATTTAGGGTGCTGGGAGGTAGGGGAGTGATTGCTGGATCAGTCCTTTGATTGGATTGACACCACCCTAATCCCAGCAGTCTGGATAAAATAAAAGGGGCAGAAAGAGGCTTGTCTTCCCCCTCCCTTCCCTCTCCTGTTGCTTTTGCTGTATTCTACCACCATGGACTGTTGCCCCTCTGCCGAGCTGTCCTGCCTTAGAGACAGATGATATGGATTGAAGCCTGTACAAACTGTGAGCTAAATAAAGCTTTCTCCCTCTAACTTTGGGTGTCAGGTGTTTTGTCTCAGCAACGAAAAAAGTAACTAAAACCGTGGTCCATAATTTATATGTATGCTGCAGGACAGAAGTCCTCAGAGGCTCATCTTCTCCTGTCCTTTTACTTTTCAGTCCAGTCCAGTTGCTATAAATGCGCATCTTGAAGGTACCTGTGAGCTACCATAAAGCACAGCCACACCTCTGGAGTCATACAAACCTCTCCATCACAGTCAATCCCACTGTCTCTGACTTAATTTTATGCTATCTCTTTCACCTCTAGATATTGTTTCATCTCTTTCCCTGTGCATAATACTTTACATGATGTTTTCTTTTATTATATCATGATTACTGGAAAGCTATACCCACACATGTTTAATCTCCACAGTCTCCATTCCTACCACAGTGGCTGGCATCATGGTAAGTGTATCTACTATGCTTATGAGAGTGCAAATAATGAAATCCATCTTGAAGAAATTAAAATTCATCTGCTTCATATTTGCACAAGTGGAAAGTCTTGGGAACCCAATTTTGTGGGGGAAAATATATATGCATGTAAGTTTTACACAGCAGTATTTGTGGGAAACTTAATGGGGGTAGCCAAAGATAGCAAACTATCACGGAGCACGGAGTTAGAGGTAGGGGAACTGCACAGTGCTGTGGCTTGAGGGTGTCCTCCAGAACCCACGTGCTGACCCAGTGCGGCGCCTAGTGAAGGTGTCTGTGCCTTATGGCGGAGCCCTCATGAGTGCACTAATCCCTGTCTCAGGGGATCCAGCCAGTGAGGGTTCTTCTCACACGTCCACTTCCCTCCTGAAGAGCTGAAGCAGTGTGAAGCTCTTGCCAGCGCCAAGATCTTGGGCTTCTTATTGGAAACAGTGACTCCAAATAAACCTGTTTTCTCTGTAAATGACTCAGCCTCAGGCATTCTATTATACCAACAGGAAATGGACTAAGACACACAGTATCTACTGAATGTAGCTCTACAGATCTCTGTTTGCAGTATCATTAGTTGCTCCACCCAGTGGCTAGTGTTCAAACATGATCAGCAAATTAGCAGGCTGTATTCCTCACAATGCCTCTGTCTTCTGTCCTATGATATATTAACTGAATGGGTACTGACTGTCCTAGTTAGAATCAAGTAGCAGATCTGAATATTGTTTATGGAGCATGACAAAAGCTTCCCTTAACTGCTCTACTTTCTTGCCTTTGGAAATAAAAGAAATTTTTTTTGTAATAAGAAAGCCTAACAAGAGAAAAATTAAAGTATTCTGGAGCAAGCCAAGCACAATTCACTTGATTTTCAGAGGACTGGTAGACTGCAATACATGTAAAACTTCACGTCAAACACTGACATACTTTGTGTGTCTTTCACATTCCAAATATTTATTGATAAAATATATGTATATATGTGTGTATAGAATTGTGCATATGTTCTAGATTAAATATATTGCCTATAAATTACTAAAATTTAAAATGTACTAATTAAATTACTGTACATTTGTGATACATAATACTGCAGTTACACTTGTTTGGGGGAATTTGTACATATACATTTATTTTCTTGATCATTTTGAATCCCTTTATCCCCCTATATCTATCCCTCCCTCTTTCTCCTCTTTCCCTTCTCCAAATGGTTTACCTCCTTGATTCCTACAATTGCTCCTTTATTTTATTCATTAATTAATTTTGAGTTTGTCCAATAAGAGAAATCATTTGATATTTAAATTTTCTGCATCTGACTTCTTTTACTTAACATTATGGACTCAAGACCCATCCATTTGCTGTAAATGACATGATTTCTTTCTTCTTTTTTTGTTTTTGAGATGTAATCTCACTGTGTAGTTTAGGCTGGCCTTGAACTCACTAGGTAGCCCATGTTGGCCTTGAATTCATGGTGATCCTCCTGCTTCAGCCTCCTGACTGTTGGGATAATAGGTATGCACCACTATACCAAGCTCATTTTTCTTTATGGCTAAATTCTTTATGGCTATATATATATATATAATTTTCCTTATCATGTGTTGATGGATATATCAGCTGTCTCCAGAGTTGAGCTATTCTGAATTGTGCTGCCATAAACATGGCTGTGCCTATTTCATTATTGTATGATGTCTTTAATTCTTCTGGAAAGGTACACAGGAGAGGTACAGCTGATCAAACAAAATTCTTTAGTTTTTGAGAAATCTCTGCACTGATTTCCGTAGCACTGTCCCATCAACAATGTAGAATAGTTCCTTTTCCCACACAGCCTTGTCAGCTTTTGCTGTTTTCTGTTCTTGGTGCTGGCCATTTGGACTGAAGACGGTTCAGTTCAGACATAAAAAGCACTGACAAGAGATGAGAGTGAGGGGAAAGTAGAGGGTCGGAGCGTTTGTTCGCAGCCAGGATGCTGTCTGGCTAGAAGAGACTGTGGTTGTGGGCTATTGTCTTCCAAGGAGCTTCGTTCTCATGCCCACAGCATCCACCAGGTTCTAACAGCGTCATCTCAAGACGGCAGACTGAGCATTCACACCAAAATTCCTGCCTTCTATTCAAAACTGGCATTGCAATTTTTCAGTTTAGAGCTGATCTTGTAAAAATAGGAGACAAAGCAGTGAAGAAGGGCTCCACTAGAGCTGACGCAGAGCTCAGAGCACCACCGCACAGGTGACAGTCGAGGAAGGCCTTCGTGTCACAGGCTCCCACCCTCTAGGATGTGTGACAAGCATGTGGCTATGAGCCAGCATCAGGCCAGAGAAAAGCAACAGATTTGTGAATCAAAGAACTTACACCCAGTAACTCAGACATCATACAGAAATACAATAGAAGTTGGAATAAATGCAGTTGTTGGGGGATTTTTTAGTGTTTTAAACAAGATTTTATTATAACAGTAATAACATTGACAATTTTTAAAAAATTTTTGTATTTTAAAGAAAGTAGTAAAAGAAAGAAAGGAAAAGAACAAACACAGCATATCAACACTGCAAACATAAACACAACAAAGAAAGAACAGTTGTTGTTTACAAACACATAAATAAGATAAAGGCGCTCATGACACACAAGTAGATAATATGAAAAAATTGAATGGACAAAAAAGAACTTGGAGATTATAGAAACCCCAATTTCCTGGAAATTAATGATAAATGACACTCATCATAGTTTAGCTTAAACAAGCTCAGCCCAGCTAAAAATCAAAGTAGCGCTTTGGAAGGCTGAGCCCTTTTCGTTGGCGACGGTACAAAGAGAAATAGTCAATTCTCATAATTCACAGACTCCATAGGGCAAAGTTCATGTGCTCACCAAGATTGATCTGCAAGTCTAAAGTCAATATAGCTCTTTTGCTGCCACACATAGACACTCAGAGAATGGGGGAATTGGAGTTGTGAACTCCCAGCTGGGATCAAGCAAGGGGACTCTGATACCTCATTTCCACCCTCACCGAAGATGGCGGGGGTGGAGCGTGTGGGGGTGACGCCCTCCTGCAGGAAGCTCTGACTCCCCTCCAGCTGGGATGCAGTTTCAGCCCCAGCTCCAGCACCTTCGACATGTCGCTTAACACTTCTGAGTCCCAGTCCTCTTTTTCAAAAATAAAGTAGCACAAACCAGAGCAAACTGGGTGTGGGAGTTTTATAATCTAAATGGAATTTTAGCTTGGAGGCAATGATTCAGTGTTCACTGAAGTGCTGTTCTGAGAGACCACATCTACCACGGATGACAGAACTGATGCTAGAAACCGTGCCACAGAAGTTAAGATACGCGAAGGTTAAATACAGAAGTTCAAAAATGCACTTGAAAGGAATGTCAGGTGGGATAAAAGAAAATAGCGACAATATTTGAAGAGATAGTGGGTAAGAATTCTAAGAAATGTAGAAATATATGATTCTACCCATTGCCAAAGCTCACAAAAAGCCAAGCAAACTTACAACAGGCAATAGGCAAAGCCTCAGGACTGAGGACACAGAAAAGCAGCTTCCATGCACATCAAAGACAGAGAGAAAATTCTGAAGCCATCAGAAAGAAAGGCTAACAGCGAAGTATAAATAATTGGTGTGTCATGTCCACATAACAGAATTGTACATTGCACCTCATCTAGAAAACAGAAAGACACCTCTGCCTTGAGTGTGAAGACAGATTTGAGGGAGAGTGGACAGACATTGAAGGGACTTCAGGAGCGTCTCTGTGGTAGCCTGGGGAACAGTGACTTGGGGTTGCAAAACACCGGTGGGAGGAGATGAGGAAATTCCCTCCCCCCTTAGCAAGTTGAAAGGTGCCACGGGGTGTGTTGAAGCAGACACGCACACAGGCTCGCATGTCTGCATCCTTCTCTGCTGTGTCCGTCCATGCTCAGCACCCCTCCCCACAAGACCTGACCCTCTCCTAGATTTCTGGTTTTTATGTGCCCCTCATAGTAGCTAACATCTTGTCACACTCACATCCTAAACTGTAAATACATGTGTATCAAAGAGAAAGAAGAGCAGTAAAGATGGATGTGAAATGTCTGAAAAAAAAAAAAAAGGAGAAAAAGTTGTATAAAGAAATCAGTTCAGGCCAACACATCAGCCATTCCACTAGCTCTGCAGTCATGAAGATCTATTACTTTTATTTTTCTCTAAGTAATGAATTGCCAAGAGTTTATGCACTAAAGAGAAAATGTATGTTTTGTTGGCAAAGGAGCTCAAACAAATATTAAAATTTATATTTATCCAAAGAAAGGCAATTAGCTTCTTGGCAGGTATGGAGACATTAATTGTGTCCTTCTTACTTTCTTTCCTCTTGTTTGGAATTCACCCAGTAAATACCTGACAGATTACTCTTCACAAATATTGCTATCGTTGAGCCATTTTCTCACACAAAGACTTAAATTTGCCCAAAGAGTTTCCAGCATCAACTCCACCCTCTCTTTCCTGGATTTATAATCTATTCTCTGATCTAACAATACCGTAACAATAATCTAACTTTAGTTGTAAAGAATTTTATTCTTTCAAGGTCCCCTAAATAGAGTCCACTTTGATTGGAGTCATAATTTTTTCTCTCTCTGTTCATGTCTACAGGCCCGTAATAAGGTTGCTTTATTCTTCAGAATGCTCTCTGCCCTTCTTACTGCTTAAATTCCAACCATTGTAAGAATTCTCTTTTTTATCAGCCTGCAGGTCATGGGATAAATGAAGATAATCAGAAGTAGATCTTTCTTCTAGAATTTCAGTGATTAAAAGGGTCTGATGGTGACGGTACCAGCAACAGAGCAAGCAGCACAAAGGCCCAACTTGCGCTCTTATGCAACATATAAGATCATTTCTCCCCATTGCACTCAAAGCCTGACCAGGTTAGAATTAGGCCTTCAAAGCATGTCTCCATAGACTTTCTGTATCGCAAGTGTCCATCACAGCACTAAGATTCACTGAAGATCAATACACTGTCCACTCTTTCTTTCTGGAGCTAACATTTTAATGAAAAAGTCAGAGCATTGACACATAAGCAAGATAATTCCAAAGTGGTGTTTATCAAATAGGGTGATACAACAAAGACTAAGTTAAACAAAAGAAAGACGACCATAGTAGACTGAGTCATCAGCTCAGATGTCCTGAGGTCGTGCTGTGCAAACTTAGGTCTAAAACTCACAGACACATTTTGAGGCTGAGAAAGAATATTCCAAGTATTAGCACCAAGAACAAAAATCCTGAGGTTGGAGGACAGAGGCATACCTGGGTTCTAAAACGATGTCCAATGCAGTCGCAGCGTAGAGAAAAATGGTGCAAACTGAGTTAGGAAAGAAGGCAGGGATCTTTCAGACAATGGAACATAGTTTAGATTTTACCTTAAGTCAAATGGGAGCCACCGCAGGGAGCTAACAACCAACATTCACGTCCAGATTTCTTTCTCTCTTCCATGGGAAAAGGGGAGGGAATAGACAGCTTAGCAATTCCACTCTGCTCCTACTTCAGAGGTAGGTTTTAAGCTTTCGAATAAAGTGGCTTTCAGTATCTACTAATGATCACCAAAATTTCTGAGGGGAAGCCCATTCTCTTACATCTCAGTACTTAAGGCATTGTCTGAAAAGCACCCCACCTATAACATCAGTCAAATGAATTTTGAACATTGAAAAATTCTATGTACAAGCATGGTATTGTGGAAAGGAAATTCTTCTAAGAGAAGATTCAAATTACTACAGTACTGGGTGGTCTGGCTTATTACATGAGGCAGGAATGAGGCTGAAACAATGCTTAATCACAAAGGCACTCACCAGGGAAGCTCTGCCTCCAGTATAGCTCTCCAAACCTGATTTCCTTCCTTTCTACCCCCTAAGCATCCTCTTCTTCAAGGTATAGGCTAGGTCCCACACACTTATGACACTTTCACAAAATGTAATAGTTTATGACTCCTAAAGCGTGTCTAATTTAATTTTAACTCCCCACTAAATAGAGATTTTATTTAGAATAAGAATTAGAAGACAGATGAGCAACCAAGGTAAAATTTGGGACAATTTTATTGATCCACTACACGTAGGCTAATTAGATATATATTCTTAAACTAATCTGACTCATATTTAACAAAATATGAAAGTACACTTTTGGTCAATTATTTTTGTGCTGAAGCACAACTGCTGAAAGCCATGCCTCTTGTAACAACCCAGAGAGTAAAATTGAGAATTTTGACAGTTTATTTTTAGATTTGTGCAGGCTCTGTCCTTATTGGGTGCTGTTCCTAATGCAGACAGCATTCAATAAAAGAAGTAAGCAAAGTTACACGCAACTGTCCAAACATCTTCCGGAAATAACACAGTCCTAGTGAGTAATAAATAAGAATGCTGGGTGATTATATTTGGAAAGATATTGAACACAAGGAAGGAAAAACTTCCAATTAGAGACAAAAGAGGTGTGATTAAAACTATGGTGAATATTTAAAGTTTTCTTTTTAGAATCGGTGACAGCACAAGAAACAGTGCCATTGATCTCTTTCACTGCCCACACTCTTATCCCATCATTCTTGTCCCTTTCTGAAGCAGTTCTGGAAGTCCTCTTTCATGAGTGTCTTTAGTTGCACTGTCACGGCTCCCTGAATCCGTTAAAAATGTTTAGCTTTCACAATCATTTTCATTTTGGGGAAGAGCCAGAAGTTGCACAGTGCCAGACCCAGAGAATCAAGGGAGCGAGGACACACTATTGCGTTTTCATGTGCTTGTCTGTCCATTGCCTGACACTCGGTGAAAGCACTCATTGCATAAAGACCCATAAAGAACCCATAAAGACACTCATGAAAGAGGACTTCTACCCAGGCGTGGTGGCACATGCCTGTAATCCTAGCACTCGGGGGGCTCAGGCAGGAGGATCATTGTGAGTTCAAGACCAGCCTGCGCTACAAAGTGAGCTCAA